>NW_016803060.1:481972-492789 GCF_001698545.2 Rhinopithecus bieti
CCGNCCCTTTTTTTTTTTTTAATGATAGTTTCTCGCTCTGTTGTCCAGGCTGTAGGCTGTAGTGCAGTGGTGTGATCACAGCCTGCTGTAGCCTTGACCTCCCGGGCTCAAGCCATCCTCCCTCTTCAGCCTCCCAAGTAGCTGGGACCATAGATGTGCACCACCACACCCGGATAATTTTTCTACTTTTTTTTTTTTTTTCTACTTTTTGTAGAGATTGGGTTTCACCATGTTGCCCAGGCTGGTCCCGAACGCCTGGACTCAAGTACTCCTCCTACCGTGGCCTCCCAAAGTGCTGAGATTGCAGGCATGAGCTACCACACTCAGCTGATGCTTCTTTTATATTAACAAATAGTTTGTTATGGAGATAATAAACCATCCCAACTGTTATTAGGGCTGCAGAGAGGTTTTCTGTTTGGTTCTAGTGTTCTAGTTAAGACTCTTTCATATATAATAAATTTTTTTTTTTTTTTTTTTTTTTGAGATGGAGTCTTGCTCTGTTGCCCAGACTAGAGTGCAGTGACAGGATCTCAGCTCACTGCAACCTCTGTCCCTTTGGTTTAAGTGATTCTTCTGCCTCAGCCTCCTGAATAGCTGGGATCACAGGCACGTGCCACCATAGCTAATTTTTTTTTTTTTAGTAAGTGACAGGGTTTTACCATGTTGGCTAGGCTGGTCCTGAACTCCTGACCTCAAGTGATCCACCCACCTCAGCCTCCCAAAGTACTGGGATTACAGGCTTGAGCCACCATGCCTGGCCTTGTGATTTTTTTAAAAGTATAAATGGGTTATACATATGTATGTGGTTTTTCATTTTGTTTTGTTTTGTTTTGAGGCAGGGTCTGACTCTGTCGCCTGTGCTGGAGTCCAGTGGCATGATCTTGGCTCACTGCAGCCTCTGCCTCCTGGGTTCAAACCATCCTTGCAAGTAGCTGGGACAACAAGGGAACACCACCACACCTGGTTAATTTTTGCATGTTTTGTAGAGGCAGGGTTTTGCCATTTTGCCCAGGCTGTGGGTTGTACATTTGAAAAGTGATGGGCTCCTGGGATCCCCTAGGAAAGCAAAGCTCTTGTTAGTTCTATTCCTGGAACATTTTTCTAATATTCTTATTTGGGGGTGTGTCTTTTCTGGTAGAGTGAAATGGGTAATTTCTTCTTGAGCTATGACATTATCTTTGCTTATTAATAATATCAGTTTTAATTTGTTTTTCTTTTGGTGTTTATACAAGATAAGTAGTCTTTTGGGAGTAATAAACTAATCTGTGTGTGTACATACAAAATTACGGCTAAGATAGAAAAAAAAATATCAAGGAAACCTGGGGATGCTTTACAATTTCATTTTGTGACCCATAGTAGACATCAAAATGTGTGTGAATTAACCAGAGAATGAATACCAAACTCGTAGACTTAGGATCAGAAATCTGAGCCACTTTTATCACATTGGAGAAGTTCTTTACCTCTTCCTCTTCTTTTAAGTGAGAATCCTAATGCCTGTATAATGGAGCCCTTGTGAGCGGTAAATGATGTAAATATTTGTTGGAACTCAAAGTATAGGTTGTATTTAAATATTTATCTAAAATTAGGTCGTTTTCAGGTTTAGAATGGATTGTGTTCTAAAATTGCCTTTGTGTTATAACCTAAACTTTGTACTAAGAGGGAAGTGGTCATTGTATTCTGTAGATATCTATACTGGTGAATTTTTCATCCTGTTCAAGGGCTCCTTTGCCCACAATTTAAAAGCATTGTTTTATTTGTATTTTTTTGCAGGTTTGCATGCATCCCCACAATGTTCTGTCTGATGTGGTGAACTATACCCTGTGGTTAATGGAGTGTTCTCATGCTTCAGGATGCTGCCATGCTACCATGTTTTTTTCAATTTGCTTCTCATTTCGGGCCGTCTTGGAGCTCTTTGACCGCTATGATGGTCTTCGTCGTCTGGTGAACTTGGTGAGATTCTTTCAGTGCTTTTCTCACTAGGATTAAGGGTCCTGGTTGTCTTGGCTGCCCTTTAATAGCACACCGTTGAAGAAAGGAAGCTTTTGGTTAGAGGAGTTTTGCTGCCATTCTTTTTGTGAGGTTTTTTTTTTTTGTTTTTTTGTTTTTTTGTTTTTTCCTTCCTTCACAAATTTCTCTTTTTCTTTAGTAATTTGAGGACACTGTGCCATTGTAGACTTGCCTTGGATATAGTAATCTTATCACGGGGATTGGCAGTTGATGATCTTGATCTTTCTAAAAGCAATAGTTTTATGCCTGTATATTTTTTGCTGTGATTAAAAGCTTGTTCATTTTTCGGTATGGGTTTAATGTTTTGTTTTCATATAGCTACTGTTACCATGTTATATACATAGATATACATAAATATGCTTTGATATTTGTCAGTATTGTTAAGCATAAAAGTTTACTGATACATAAGCAGAATGTGTGTGGGAAATAAAAAAAGTTTACTAAAATATTTTCCCATTTTTTAATCTTTTTACCTAACTCTTGCCTTTTCCCCTCTTTTACCCCAATATTTTGTATCTTAATAGATCAGTACTTTGGAGATTCTAAATTTGGAAGATCAGGGTGCACTTCTGAGTGATGATGAAATATTTGCTAGCCGCCAAACTGGGAAACATACGTGCATGGCCTTGCGCAAATACTTTGAGGCTCACCTGGCCATTAAATTGGAACAAGTGAAGCAGTCACTTCAGAGGACTGAGGGTGGCATTCTTGTCCACCCGCAGCCCCCGTACAAGGTGAGAGGACCTTGCCTTGAAAGGGAAAGTTCTGTTAGCCCTCTCTGTAGCATCTCAGTCCTGAAACTCACATTCAGATCAGCGGACTCTGTGTTATGCCCATTGTTGGAGTATACTTCCCTGTTTGAAGGCAGAACCAATTGAAAAATGGATGTAATAGGTGAATTTCAGGGAATTATTTTGCTTCCTATTGTAAGTTGCTGGGATTCTAGAACTAAAAGATTAACTGAAGTGTGTATAAAAAAGCTTTCTTTTTTTCTTTTTGAGATAGTCTCCCTCTGTCGCCCAGGGTGGTGTGCAGTGATGTGACCACAGCTCATTGCAACATTAACCTCCCAGGCTCAGGTGATCCTCCCACCTCACCCTCCTGAGTAGTTGGGGGACTAGAGGCACATACCATCATACCCAGCTAATTTTAAAGTTTTGTGGAGATGGGGTCCAACTATGTTGTCCTGGCTGGTCTTGAACTCCTGGGCTCAAAGAGGCCTCCCACCTCGACCTCCCAAAGTGCTAGAATTATAGGTGTAAGCCACTGTACCTGGCAAAGAACTTTTTTGTATGAAAAGTACTAGATGATTTGCCTTCTGTGCAGAATTTCTTTTCTGAAAATGTGTTTATAACTCCACTTCTCATCATTGTGGAGTTTGATATGTTTTGGGATACAGATGAGTAGCTGCATGTTTTTTAAAAAATCACCAACTGATTTCTTGAGGCCAGTAGTTTGAGACCAGCCTGGGCAACAATAGTGAGACCCTGTCTTTACAAAATTTTAAAATTGGCTGGGCCCTGTGGTGTGCATCTGTAGTTCTAGCTACTTGGGGGCAGAGGTGGGAGGATCATTTGAACCCAGGAGTTCAAGACTGCAGTGAGCTATGATCATACCACTATACTCCGGTCTGGGCACAGACTGTCTCAAAAAAAAAAAAAAAAAGACATGGTGGTGCATGAGTAGCCTCAGCTACTCTGGAGGCTGAGGTGGAAGAATCAGAGTGAAACCCAGTCTCAAGAAAAAAAAGTCACAAATTGAAAAGAAATCAGTCACATGATGCTTCTTTCTCTTGAGCTATAACTTATATGCACAAAGGAAACTTGTTACCTTTTTGGACAAATCATATTGTGAGTCTAGTTATAAATAAGATAAAAGATTAAGCAATATATGGTCATGATTTCACATATGGGCTTTTGACTCAAGAATTGTGGAATTTGAAAGGTATTATTATTTACTTTTTAATTAAAACCTTGGCCAAGCATGGTGGCTCATGCCTGTAATTCCAGCACTTCAGGAGGCTGAGGTGGGAGGATCGCTTGAGTCTAGGAGTTCAGGGCTGCAGTGAGCTATGATCGTGCCACTGCACTCCAGCATGGGCAACAAAATGAGACCCTGTCTCTATGAAAGATAAAATAATTAGCTGGGTGTGGTGGCATGTGCCTATGGTTCTAGCTACTTGGGATGCTGAGACAGGAGGATAGCTTGAGCCTGGGAGATTGAGGCTACAGTGAGCCGTGATCAAGCCACTGCCCTCCAGCCTGGGTGGCAAAGTGAGACCCTGTCTTGAAATAAATAAGTAAATAAGATAAAATAAAATATCTTGGCCAGTGAGCTGCACTCAAGAAGGTAGTAGGCAGATGTGGAGTTATATATAATAATAATACTGTATATCTCTCCTTATAGGCATGCTCATATACTCATGAACAGATTGTGGAAATGATGGAATTTTTGATAGAATATGGCCCAGCACAGCTATATTGGGAACCAGCTGAAGTCTTCCTCAAACTTTCTTGTGTGCAACTCTTGTTGCAGCTGATTTCTATTGCCTGCAATTGGAAGACCTATTATGCAAGGTGGGACCAGAGCGAGATTTCAAATGAAGTTTGATGTATCTTTTTACTAAAGTTGATGTTGGTTTGCGCATGGTATATGCTTAACAAAATTTGTTGAATTGAATTTAAATTTTGGACTTGAAACTGAGAAATTAGGCATGAAAATATGATTTTTAATTTACAGCACACTTGTTCATATGTATGGTCTTGGTGATTGTAAATATTATATAATAGGCAAGGATCAGCGTCTGTACTGTCAGAGAAGGTACATGATTTACATGGCCACAGCTGCAGAGCTGGGGTTAAAGTCTTGTCTTGAGGCTAGAGTCCAGGATTCTTTAGTACTTAGACTTTAAGTGTCTTGCTAGTACTTGACAACCATATATAATGTTTATATTATGTTCATATAAAATTGTCCTTTTACTCTTGAAATTCAGCACACTGTTAGGATTTTCACAAAGTAGTTGAAGGCAGAGCAGGACAAGGCCCAGAAAAGGGTGGCTGATGTAATCAGGAAATTGGGTAGGTTCTATTTGAAGATGATATAAAAAGAAATAAAACTCTTTTGAAAAAGATGGGATCTTAAGAGAAGATAGTAAAAAAGTTTACAGAGTGCTTGACCTTCTTTTCCTATTTAATCACAGCCATAAAGATAAGAGGAGCTTATTTAGGGGAATATAGTATGTTAAGTCCCAGTGTTTAAATATAGTGAGGTACTCTTGGAGCAGGTGTAATTAAACTTTTTGGGTTCAGGATACCTTTACCATATTAATAATTACTGAGAACTCTAAAAGGCTTTTATTTTTGTGATATATTTATCAGTGTTTACTGTATTAGAAATTAAAACAAAAATGTAAAAATATTTATGCATTAAAAAAATGTGGGCCAGGCACAATGGCTCATGCTTGTACTCTCAGCACCTTGGAAAGATGAGGTGGGCAGATCACTTGAGGTCCAGAGTTTGAGACCAGCCTAGGCAACATGGTGAAACCCCATCTCTACTAAAAATAGAAAAATTATCCGGGCGTGGCATTACACACCTGTAATCCCAGCTACCTGGGAGGCTGAGGCAGGAGAATCGATTGAACCTGGGAGACAGAGGTTGCAGTGAGCTGAGATCATGCCATTGTACTACAGCCTAGGCAACAGAGCAAGTCTTCCTCTCAAAAAAAAAAAAAAAAAAGTGAACCCATTGCATGTTTGCATTATTCATGAAAAATTTCCAAAATAAAACCAGATAATTTTAGCAAGTTTGAAAAAATGTCTGGCCTAATATCTCATATCTGCTTCTGTATTCAGTTTTTGTGATATCACATAATCTCTGGAAGACTCTCTTACTATGCAATGAGAGAATGAGAGTGCAAAAGGAAAGTAACATCGTATTATTATGAAAATAACTTTGACTTCACAGGACCTTCTGAAAGGGTTGCAGACTTCTCGAGGTCTCCAGACTATACTTTGAGAAGTGCTGTTTTAGAATATTGGAAAAGTAGGTTATTATATTTATTTGGAGAATTGTTTAAAAAGTGATGACAGACCAGGCATGGTGGTTCATACCTGCAATCCCAGCACTTAGGGAGGCTGAGGCAGAGTTCAATGCTTGAGATCAGGAGTTGGAGACCAGCCTGGGTAATATGGTGAAACCCCGTCTCTATGAAAAATAAAAAAAAATTAGCATGGTGTGTTGCCGCATGCCAGTAGTCCCAGCTACTAGGGAGGCTGAGGTTGGGAGGATTGCTCGAGCCCAGGAGGTGAAGGGTGCAGTGAGCCAAGATTGTGCCACTGCACTGTAGCCTGGGCAACAGAGCGAGACTCTGTCTCCAAAAAAAAGATTATGACAGCTCACAAGATAACTAGAAAGGGTATAAATACATTTTTTAAACTGGTACATATGTATTTCTTTTTTTTTTGTTGGTTTTGGAGACAGAGTCTTGCTCTGTTGCCTAGGCTGGAGTGCAGTGGCACGATCTCAGCTCACTCCAACCTCCACCTCCCACGTTCAAGTGATTCTCATGCCTCTGAAGTAGCTGGGATTACAGGTGCACACCACCAAGCCCAGCTAATTTTTGTATTTTTTAGTAGAGATGGGGTTTTGCCATGTTGGCTAGCTGGTCTCCAACTCCTGGCCTTGAGTGATCTGCCTGCCTTAGCCTCTCACAGTGCTGGGATTATAGGCATGAAACGCTGTCCGGCCTGTATTTGGATTATTGAAAAAATAGTCCTTGATTTTACAAGTTTATTTTTAGAAATAAAATTAGTAAATGTTTTTGCTTTAGAATATGCGAATCTTTTAAAGAGAAAATTGCTTAGCATTCATTACATAATATTTGTAAGTACACATAATTGATATTATACTTTTTAATTAAATTCATCTTTTTTATGAATGTTTTCAAAACATAGAAAGGCACAGAGAATAGTATAACAACTGCTCCATCATTAACCAGGATTGGCATGTTGTTGTATTTGCTTTCCCCTCAGTTCTTTTTCTGCCTCCCCAGAGTCACCCATCTTCTGAATTTGAACCATATTCTCCCCACTCATGTTTTTATACTATATACATCTGTGCTGTGTTCATAAATAATAATATAGTACTGCTTTGCATGTTTTTAAATTGTATTTTCCTAAGTTCATCTTTTGCAGCTTGCTGTTTTTACACTTATATTCTTGAGATTTATATATGTTAATATTTATTTAAAACGCTGTATTTCTATACTGCAGTTTATTCTGCCATTGATGGCTAATTTAGTGTTTTTGTTTTTGTTTTTTTTTCCTATTAAATAAATGGTATCATGAACCTCCTTTTGGAGGCTCTCTTGAGGATATGATGTAGAGTATCTGGTTTTGTAGGGTATCTGTGTTCTTACCTTTGTTGGATATTGCCAAATTGCTTCTAAAAACGTTCATGCCATTGTCATTCCCCACCAGCAATATATAGGAGCTTTCATTTCTCTACTTTTTTTTCTTTTTTTTTCAAGACGGAGTCTTGCTCTGTCACCCAGGCTGGAGTGCAGTAGTGGTGTGATCTTGGCTCATTGCAACTTCCGCCTCCTGGGTTCGAACCATTCTCCTGCTTCAGCCTCCCGAGTAACTGGGACTGCAGGCGCCCACTACCACGCCCAGCTAATTTTTGTGTTTTTAGTAGAGATGGGGTTTCACCGTATTGGCCAGGCTGGTCTCAAACTCCTGACCTCGTGATCCACCCGCCCTGGCCTCCCAAAGTGTTGGGATTACAGGCGTGAGCCACCGCACCCAGCCAGTTTTTTTTTTAACTACAAAAGACATCCAACATTTCTCTACTTTCTTGCCAGTACTTGGTATTGTCTGATTTTTAATTTTATATCTTAACATTTTTTATTTTTGTATCATTAATGTTGTATTTTGAACCCTTTCCCTCATTCTTTAGAGTTCTTTGAAAATGATTGTCATTGACTGTAGTTTATGAGTGTACTGTAACACATATGTTGCTCTTGTCTATGTGAGTTTTCTCATTCTTTTGCTATTTTAATGTGGCTAATGAACATCTTAATACATAAATTCTTCTGATTATTTCTTTCTTTTTTTTTTTTTGAGACTGAGTCTCACTGTGTTGCCAAAGCTGGAGTGCAGCAGTGTGATCTTGGCTCACTGCAGCCTCTGCCTCCTGGGTTCAAGCAGTTCTCCGTGCCTCAGTCTCCCGAGTAGCTGGGATTACAGATGCCCACCACCACGCCTGGCTGGTTTTTGTATTTTTTAGTAGAGATGGGGTTTCAACATGTTGGCCAGGCTGGTCTTGAATTCCTGACCTCAGGTGATCTGCCTGCCTCAGCCTCCCACAGTGTTGGGATTACTGGCATGAACCACTGCACCCGGCCTGAATCTTTTTTCTTTTCTTTTTTTTTTTTGGAGACAGAGTCTCTCTCTGTGGCCCAGGCTGGAGTGCAGTGGCTCAATCTCAGCTCGTGGCAACTTCCGCCTCCTGGGTTTAAGCAATTCTCCTGCCTCAACCTCCCGTGTAGCTGGGACTACAGGTGCCCACCACCAAGCCTGGCTAATTTTTTTTTTTTTTTGTAGTTTAGTAGAGACAGGGTTTCACCATGTTGCCCATGCTAGTCTTGAACTCCTGAACTCAGGCAGTCTACCCGCCTCAGCCTCCCAAAGTGCTAGGATTACAGGCATGAGCCACCATGCCCGGCCCCGGCCCGATTGTTTCTTTAGGACAGATTGTTAGAGGTGAAATTTCTAGGACAGGGTTTATGAACATTTTAAGAATCTTGTTTCATATTTCCAGATTACTTTCTTTTTTTTTTTTTTTTTTTTTTTTCTTTTTTTTTTTTTCGAGACAGGCTCTCACTCTGTTGCCAAGGCTGGAGTGCAGTGGTGTAATCATGGCTCACCACAGCCTCAACTTCCTGGGCATAGGTGATCCTCCTACCTCAGCCTTCTGAGAAGCTGGGACTACAGGCAGGTGCCACCAACCACATCCGCTAATATCATTTATATATAGAATATTATATATAATTAGATATATATACTAATAATTATAATATATAATATATTCAATAATATAAAATATAATATAATATATATAATGATATATATATATAATATAATAATATAAATATAATATATATAATATAATATATATAATAATAGCTAATATATAATATATAATATATAAATAATTATATAATATATATAATATATTATATATACTAAATATATTGTTTGAGACAAGTCGCCTCTCCCCAGGCTGGAGTCCAGTGGTGCGATTTCGGCTCACTGCAAGCTCCGCCTCCCGGGTTCACGCCATTCTTCTGCTTCAGCCTCCCAGGTAGCTGGGACTAAAGGCACCCGCCACCATGCCCGGCTAATTTTTTGTATTTTTATTAGAGACATGGTTTCACTGTGTTAGGATGGTCTTGATCTCCTGACCTCGTGATCTGCCCACCTCGGCCTCCCAAAGTGCTGGGATTACAGGCGTGAGACACCGCGCCTGGCCTGTATTTTTTTTAATAGAAAAATATAAAACCATGTTGCCCAGTCTGGTCTCAAACTCCTGGGTTCAAGTGATCCTCCCATCTTGGCCTCCTAAAGTGTTGGGACTATAGGCATGAGCCACCGAGCCTGGCCTCCAGATAACTTTCCGGAAAGAGTGTGCTAATTTCTACTCTCACTAAAAGTTTGAGAGTGTGTGTCTCTATATATTTTCACTAGAATGAAAGGATTCAGGATTATTCTGTGTGTTTTTTTTTTATTGTAGAAGTTTGATAGGTAAAAATTCCACTGCTATATTTTTTGAAAGTAATGTCATTGTGACTATAAAATCCTCTCTTGTTGTGATAGCTTGAGATAGAGCCACACTGGTAGCGGTTCTGATTTATTGTCTCTCTGTGTGTGTGTGTCTGTTTGTGTTTCTCTATCTCTGTCTCTCTTGGTTCTTGTGGCTATATTCTAATTTCCCTTTGACTAATTCTTCTTCCTGTCCAGGAATGACACTGTGCGCTTTGCTTTGGATGTCCTGGCTATTCTAACTGTGGTCCCTAAAATCCAGCTCCAGTTGGCAGAATCGGTGGACGTGTTGGATGAGGCTGGATCTACAGTCTCTACTGTAGGTAGGTTGTACTTTTCCATTTTTGTTGTTTCTTGGTCTGGGTTTGTTTTTTCTTTGCCACTCTGGTCGTGGTTACCTACCTGACCTAATTTTGGATTTTAGAACAAAAGTAGTAGAGGGGGGCTCCTTGTCTGTGCTTTATAAGGAGTACCATTCAGCAGATCAGAAGGTAATTAAAAAAAAAAAAAAAAAAAAGAAAACAAAAATACAAACGTAGTACTAGATAATTTGATTTAAGGGGGTCATGCTAGTAAACTCAGGTTCTGGCATTTCTGCTATAATGGTACATTATAGCTTTCCTGAAAAGCTCACACTCTGAAGAGTCTTGCACTAAAAATAAAGTTAATGGGAAAAATAGGTTGAGGCAGATAGTAAAAAACTTAAGCATCACAGCTTTCCAGGAGTTAAAGGGAAAAAAAAAAACAAAGTAAGCAATTTTGTAACCTGAGTCAGTAATTGGCAGGTAGCTCAAAATGGGTAGAACCCATCATACATATATAAAAAAAGGAAAATACACTTTGATAAGATACATTATTAAGAGCAAGGGTGATCAGGGCACTGCTGGGGTGAGCATGGGAAGTTGTGTGACAGGACAAGATGCAGGAAAGGACTAAGACACAGGCACTTGTTTTAATTTTCTTAAAATAGAGTAGAAAGGGTTCAGC
>NW_016803060.1:492946-500237 GCF_001698545.2 Rhinopithecus bieti
TACAGGCGCCGGCCACCTCGCCCGGCTAGTTTTTTTGTATTTTTTAGTAGAGACAGGGTTTCACCGTGTTAGCCAGGATGGTGTTGATCTCCTGACCTCGTGATCCGCCCGTCTCGGCCTCCCAAAGTGCTGGGATTACAGGCTTGAGCCACCGCGCCCGGCCCATTCCTAAGGTTTTAATGTATTAAAATTAATAAATCAGAAAAGGCCTAGCGCTTGTAATCCCAGCACTTTGGGAGGCTGAGGCGGGTGGATAACCTGAGGTCACGAGTTCCAGACCAGCCTGGCCAACATGGTGAAACCCCATCTCTACTAAAAATACAAAAATTAGCTGGGCGTGGTGGCGGGCGTCTGTAATCCCAGCTCCTCAGGAGGCCGAGGCAGGAGAATCACTTGAACTGGGAGGCGGAGGTTGCAGTGAGCCAAGATCGTGCCGCTGCACTCCAGCTTGAGTGACAGAGCAAGACTCTGCCTCAAAAAAATAAAACCAGAAAAAATTACACACGAGCCTTGATGACTTTTCCATAATTATGACATAATTTCCCTATTTAATAACCGCATATGAGATCATAAAAATACATTGTAGTAGAACTGATTGTACTTTATACAAACAATTCCTTGCAGTTTTTACAAAAATAATGTAGTTTTTTAAAGTAAAACAAAGTGAGTGAAACACCAAATTTTGACTCTGGAACAACTATTGAAATTGGTCATTAGTTTTATGATGAATAATACATAATTTTTTTTTTTCCCATTAGGTATCAGCATTATTTTGGGAGTGGCTGAGGGTGAGTTCTTCATCCATGATGCTGAAATTCAGAAGTCAGCACTTCAGATTATCATCAATTGTGTGTGTGGCCCAGATAACCGAATATCCAGTATTGGTAAATTTATCTCTGGTACTCCTCGGAGAAAGCTGCCTCAGAACCCCAAAAGCAGTGAGCACACCCTGGCCAAGATGTGGAATGTGGTTCAGTCCAACAACGGCATCAAGGTGCTCCTGTCCTTACTGTCCATTAAGATGCCCATCACAGATGCAGACCAGATCCGGGCCCTGGCCTGCAAGGCCCTGGTGGGCCTGTCTCGCAGTAGCACTGTCCGGCAGATCATCAGTAAACTGCCCCTTTTCAGCAGCTGCCAGATCCAGCAGCTGATGAAGGAGCCTGTGCTGCAGGACAAGCGCAGTGACCATGTCAAGTTCTGCAAGTATGCTGCTGAACTCATTGAACGGGTGTCAGGAAAACCACTTCTCATTGGCACTGATGTTTCCCTAGCACGACTGCAGAAAGCAGATGTTGTTGCCCAGTCAAGGATCTCCTTCCCTGAGAAAGAGCTGCTTTTGTTGATACGAAACCATCTTATTTCTAAAGGGCTTGGAGAAACAGCAACCGTGCTGACAAAAGAGGCCGACCTGCCCATGACTGCTGCCTCCCATTCTTCTGCCTTTACCCCAGTCACTGCTGCTGCTTCTCCTGTCTCTCTACCCCGAACCCCTCGTATTGCTAATGGCATTGCAACTCGACTGGGCAGCCATGCTGCCGTGGGTGCCTCTGCCCCTTCTGCCCCCACTGCCCATCCTCAGCCACGGCCTCCCCAGGGTCCACTAGCTCTGCCTGGCCCATCTTATGCTGGCAACTCCCCTTTGATTGGTAGGATCAGTTTTATCAGAGAGAGGCCGTCACCCTGTAATGGCAGGAAAATCAGAGTGTTGCGGCAGAAGTCGGACCATGGCGCCTACAGCCAAAGCCCAGCCATAAAAAAGCAGCTGGACAGACATCTTCCTTCCCCACCTACGCTGGACAGTATAATCACAGAGTATCTTAGAGAACAACATGCTCGCTGCAAGAATCCAGTTGCCACTTGCCCACCTTTCTCCCTCTTTACTCCTCACCAATGTCCTGAGCCAAAACAGAGGCGGCAAGCGCCAATAAACTTTACCTCAAGGCTAAACCGCAGGGCATCATTTCCAAAGTATGGAGGGGTGGATGGCGGATGCTTTGATAGGCACCTTATCTTTAGCAGGTAAGAAGAGGCCCCTTCTTGCTCTCTGGGAATTGGAACGATTCTTTTATTTAAATCAAACTGGGCAGTATCAGCATAGTTGGCCTGAAATACCACTGATTGTCACTTGGTGTAATACTTGAACAATGTAATTGTATCACCTTTTGTCAACCATGGGCTCCTTGTGTGATTGTTGGCAGTATATTGATATAATCCTTTGTGTTCTCATCTCAACTAGTATGTGTTCTAGAACCCACACCCCCTCATTACTGTCCATAAGGAGGCTCCCAAACTTGTGCTGTTGCAAGTTGCTTCCTGTTCTGATTCTTGACAAATCTTACCTAAAGGTTACGGGATCACAGGTTTTAAACATGGGAATTTTTTTGTTGTTGTTTTTTTGAGATGGAGTCTCTCTATCGCCTCGGCTGGAGTACAGTGATGCAATCTTGGCTCATTGCAACCTCTGCCTCCCAGATTCAAGTGATGCTCCTGCCTCAGCCTCCTGAGTAGCTGGGATTACAGGCAGGCGCCACCACATCTAGCTAATTTTTGCATTTTTAGTAGAGATGGGGTTTTACCATTTTGACCAGGCTGGTCTTGAATTCCTGACCTCAATTGATCCCCCCACCTGTGCTAGGATTACAGTTGTGAGCCATTGCTTCTGGCCTAAACATGGGAATGTTTGTTATTTAAATTTGTAAGTGGAAATCTTTTCTTATTTAAAATAAAAGCACTGAAGGTCACTGTGATTTTGGAAGAACCGATTTGAAACATTAATGGTCTGTGCTTTTCTTCTGTCCTAGCAGTTTGCTTTTCTGAGTCCCTGCACATTCTTGGCCTCTGATTCTCTCCTTTTTTTTGTGCTTAGATTCCGTCCTATTTCAGTGTTCCGTGAAGCCAATGAAGATGAGAGTGGCTTCACCTGCTGTGCATTCTCAGCTCGGGAGCGGTTCCTGATGCTTGGCACCTGCACAGGGCAGCTGAAGCTCTATAATGTGTTTAGTGGACAGGAGGAGGCCAGCTATAATTGTCACAACTCAGCCATCACACATCTTGAACCTTCCAGGGTAAGGGTTCCTTCCTAGGATGCTGTCTGTCATTCTTCCAAGATGAATTGGTGAACTAGAGTAAAGGAGGCTTACCCTTTATTGAGCTCTCTCTTTTATTTTTTTTTTAATTATTATTTATTTATTTATTTTTTTGAGATGGAGTCTCGCTCTGTCGCCCAGGCTGGAGTGCAGTGGCCGGATCTCAGCTCACTGCAAGCTCCGCCTCCCGGGTTTACGCCATTCTCCTGCCTCAGTCTCCTGAGTAGCTGGGACTACAGGCGCCCGCTACCTCGCCCGGCTAGTTTTTTGTATTTTTTAGTAGAGACGGGGTTTCACCGTGTTAGCCAGGATGGTCTTGATCTCCTGACCTCGTGATCCGCCCGTCTCGGCCTCCCAAAGTGCTGGGATTACAGGCTTGAGCCACCGTGCCCGGCCTGAGCTCTCTCTTTTAAATGAGTTCTCAACTGGAAAGTCTGGTTGAGGTTAACTCATATTTCAGATGGAAACTGAGGAATATGGCAAAATTACTAGGAAGAAAGGAACCATCTTTGACATCGTCTCATTTTCCCCCCCTCCCTTTTATCTATTCTATTTTTGTGGCTAGTTCAGTAGGAGTTAATACTCTCTTTAGTTATTTTCTAGGACACTATAGGTATATGTACTCAAATCCTAATGGCTTCTGACCATTTCTTGGTTTCTGTGGGTTATAAAATTTTCTCTTTAATTCAACAACATTTTTATGCATATATTTAAAAATGCTAATGGCAGGTAGTGACATATGCATGTATGTAAATACATGGTTACCCACCTTGCACCTTCTTCTTTTAGGATGGGTCCTTGCTGCTGACATCTGCTACTTGGAGCCAGCCTTTGTCTGCACTTTGGGGAATGAAATCAGTATTTGATATGAAGTATGTATCTGCTTTTGGAACCTAGTCTGTGTTTTATTTACCTAGTTTATACCCCTTTCATTTGGTTTTAGACGAAGCCTTTTGGGGAAAGAGGATGCTATCAGTTATTGTTAACTTCTCTCTTCCTCATCTAAGACTCATGTTTAATAAGACTTTATCTTTCTTAATTTATACATTCTTATTATGCAGCGGACGCCGACCCAGAATCTATGTATTTTCCCATGTTCACATAGGACATTGCAGTCTTTCCTGTGTCCCCTCCCCTCCCCTCCCCTCCCCTCCTCTCTTTCCTCCTCTCCCCTCCTTTTCTCTCTCCTCTCTTCTCCTTTCCTCTCCTTTCCTTTTCTTTTTTTCTTTCTTTCTTTTTTTTGGTGAGACAGAGTCTCACTCTGTCGCCCAGGCTGGAGTGCAGTGACGCGATCTCAACTCACTGTAAGCTCCGCCTCCTAGTTCATGTCATTCTCCTGCCTTAGCCTCCTGAGCAGCTGGGACTACAGGTGCCCGTTACCACGCCCGGCTAATTTTTTGTATTTTTAGTAGAGACAGCGTTTCACCATGCTAGCCAGGATGGTCTCGATTTCCTGACCTTGTGATCTGCCCACCTCGGCCTCCCAAAGTGCTGGGATTACAGGCATGCGCCACCGTGCCCGGCTTTTTCTTTTCTTTCCTTCTTTCGACAGGGTCTCACTCTGTCACTTAGGTTGGAGTGCAGTGACACAAGCATGACCTACTTCATCCTCTGCCTCCCAGGCTCAAGTGATCCTCCCACCTCAGCCTGCTGATTAGCTGGGACCACAGGCATGTGCTGCCATGCCTGGCTAATTTTTTGCAATTTTGGTAGAGATAGGGTTTTGACATGTTGCCCAGGGTGGTCTTGAACTCCTGAGCTCAGACATTCCACCTGCCTCAGCTTCCCAAAGTGCTGGGATTATAGGAGTGAGCTACCGTGGCTGGCCCCTTTGCTGCGTGTTTCACAGGAACATGTGCCCTGTTTGTCATTTCTCTAAGGAATTCCCATTCATTATTTTGTGTCTGCTTGGACAAGCTGATAGAAGAAATTTTCTTTGTAATCTAAGTATATGATTGTTTCCTCTTTGGGAGTCCAGGATCTTTAGGTGAGTGTGATTGTGCAAGAGGCTGGGGGTCACCCATGTTTCAGTTGGTTGCAGGAATATGTCCTGAAGATCTGTCACTTCAGTGCTCCTGTTTGTCCATAGGCATTCCTTCACAGAAGATCACTATGTTGAGTTCAGTAAGCACTCCCAGGATCGGGTCATCGGCACAAAAGGAGACATTGCCCACGTAAGTACTTAAGAACCACTGTTTTCAAGCTGATTATGCCCGTTTGTTCATATTGAAATCTTGATAGAATGTGAGGACCTAAGTCCTTTGGGCAACTAGAAATCAATGATATTCCTTCCAGTTAGAATCTGAAAGTATGATAATATAGTTCTGAGCTGTATGGGAAAAATGTGTAAGGGCTCAACGTGACATTGAGAAAGATGTCATTAGCGCCACAGATATTTTTGAATTCTTAGTAAGTTTTACATTAGAAGTGAAGTCCCTGCCTTTAGGGACCCTCTTTGGGGAGACAATAAAGAAGCAAATAAATATATGGTGAATTTAGGTGGTAAGTGTTTCAGAGAAAATGAAAGCAGGGTAAGAGGTAGGAAATTGGTGGTGGTGTGGGGGGACTTCTCTTTTATCTAGGGTAGACAGCATCACTGATGGGGTAATGTTTAAGCAGAGCCTTGAAGGAAACACGAGGTTCAGGAAGATACCTGGAGGAACAGCGTAAGGCACAGGAAATGGCAAGGGAAAGCCCTTGCTTGGGAGGTAGGAGGAGAGCTGAGGTCAGTGAGGGGCCCATATCTGGTAGCATCTTGTAGGTGATAGTTAGGACCTTTAGCTTTTCTTTTGAGTGAGATGAACACACTGGAGGGTGAGTAGAGGATACATGAGTGGATGTAAAGTTCCTAAAGTGTGACTCTGGTTTTTGTGAGAGAAGCAAGAGCAGCCTTCCAGGTTAGAGGGAGTTGTACCGCTTGACATATGAGAGGAGCTGTGGGTTTGGGCCTGGGTAGGCATGGTAGAGGCTATGAGAAATGGAGGGCCTTGGCCATGGGATTTTGGACACATGAAATTTGAGATTCTGTTAGACATTCAAGTAGAGAATGGGGATTCAATACGAAAGTTGGGAATTGGCCAGACTTAGTGGCTTATGCCTGTAATCCCAGCACTTTGGGAGGCTGAGATGGGAGGCCAGGAGTTTGAGACCAGCCTGGGCAACATAGAGAGACTCCCCCCATCTCTACAAAAAATAAAATTGGCTGGGCTTGGTGGGCTTGGGACCTGTGGTCCCAGCTACTCAGGAAGCTGAGGCAGGAGGGTTGCTTGAGCCCACGAGTTGGGGGCTGCTGTGATCTACGACTGTGTCACTGTACTCCAGCCTGACTAAACAAGTGAGACCCTGTGTCTGAAAACAAAAACAACAAAAAATTGGGAGTTCAGGAGAGAGGTGTGGGTTGGGAAATATAAAATGGGACTTGTCCACATATTGATAGTATTTATTTATTTATTTATTTATTTTTGAGATGGGGTCTTGTTCTGTCACCCAGGCTGCAGTGCAGTGGCACGATCACAGCTCACCACAGCCTTGACTGCCTGGACTCAAACAATTCTCTTACCTCAGCCTCCTGAGCAGCTGGGACTACAGGCGAGCACCATCACATCTGGCTACTTTTTTTGTACTTTTGTAGAGATGGCGTCTCCCCAACGTTGCCCACGCTGGTCTCCAACTCCTAGGCTCAAGTGATCTACTTTCCTTGGTGTCCCAAAGTGTTGGCATTACAGGCATGAGTCACTGTCCCCAGCTGATAGTATTTAGAGCCATGAACTTATATGAGATCATCAAGGGGACTACAGAAGAGTTGTGGGTACATAACCCTGGCATGTGTTTAGGAGTTGCCAAATGAGGAACTTGGGAAGGAAATCAAATATAGTGGCCAGTGAGGCAGAATGGAACCCCGAGAAAAAGATGTGCCTGGCCAGGAGTGGTGGCTCACACCTGTAATCCCAGCACTTTGGGAGGCAGAGGTGGGTGGATCACGAGGTCAGGAGTTCGAGACCAGCCTGGCCAATATGGTGAAACCCCATCTCTACTGAAAATACAAAAGTTAGCTGGGCGTGGTGACGCATGCCTTATTCCCAGCTACTCAGGAGGTTGAGGCAGAAGAATTGCTTGAACCTGGGAGGCGGAGGTTGCAGTGAGCCGAGATCGTGCCACTGCACTCCAGCCTGGGCGACAGAGTGAGACTCCATCTCAAAAAA
>NW_016803060.1:501657-549879 GCF_001698545.2 Rhinopithecus bieti
AAAAAAAAAAAAAAAAAAAAAAAGCAAAGCTCAGTGTCACTGATTATTAGAGAAATGCACATGAAAACCACAATGAGGGTGGGGTACAGTGGCTCACACCCGTAATCTCAGCACTTCAGGAGGTCGAGGTGGGGGGATCACCTGAGGTCAGGAGTTCAAGACCAGCCTGGCGAACCTGGTGAAACTCTGTCTCTTCTAAAAATAAGAAAATTAGCTAGGCATGGTGGTGCGCACCTGTAGTCCCAGCTACTTGGGAGGCTGAGGCAGGAGAATTGCTTGAACCAGGGAGGTGGAGGTTGCAGTGAGCTGAGATTGCGCCATTGCACTCCATACTGGGTGACAGAGTGAGACTCTGTCTCAAAAAAAAAACAAAACAAACAAACAAAAAAAAAAACCCCAAAACAAAACACAAAAATAGCACAATGAGGTACCATCTTACACCAGTCAGAATGGTGATCATTAAAGAGTCAGGAAACAACAGATGCTGGAGAGGATGTGGAGAAATAGGAATGTTTTTATACTGTTGATGGGAATATAAATTAGTTCATCGATTGTGGAAGACAGTGTGGCGATTCCTCAAGGATCTAGAACCAGAAATACCATTTAACCCAGCAGTCCCATTACTGGGTTTATACCCAAAGGATTATAAATCAATTCTGCTATAAAGACACATGCATGTGTATGTTTATTGCTGCAGCACTATTTACAATAGCAAAGACGTGGATCCAAGCCAAATGACCATCAGTGATAGACTGGATAAAGAAAATGTGGTACATATACACCATGGAATACTATGCAGCCATAAAAAAGAATGAGGTGATGTCCTTTTCAGGGACATGGATGAAGCTAGAAGCCATCATCCTCGGCAAACTAACACAGGAACAGAAAATGAAACACCACATGTCTTCACTCACTTATAAGTGGGAGTTGAACAATGAGAGCACATAGGCACATACATGGAGGGGCACAACACACACTGGGACCTGTCGGGTGGTGGCATGGGGGCAGGGAGAGCATTAGGACAAATACCTAATGCATGCAGGGCTTAAAACCTCGATGATGGGTTGATAGGTGCAGCAAACCACCATGGCACGTGTATACCTATGTAACAGACCTGCACATTCTGCACATGTATCCTGGAACTTAAAGTAAAAATAAAAAAGTCAACAAGGTCAACTGATAAAGAAGGTACCTTGTAATCTCTACTTCTACAACAGGAATCCAGGCCCAGTCAGTAGTTTTTCTTATTTACCAACTGTAATTAAGGTATAAGCTTCTCCCTGATATAATAAATGATTAAACGTATCAATAAGTAACTTCACATAGGTCTGGCCAAAAAAAAGAAAAAAAAGGGAGGTGGTGGGGGGAGATTTTCCCCCTCAACTTTTCATTTGAAAATGTTAAAATATACAAAGAAATGAAAAGAAGGGTCCGTATACCTACGACATAGATTCATCAATTTAATATTTTGTCATATTTTCTTTCTATGAAATGTGTTTTTGTGAACCATTTGAAAATTGCAAGCATCATGACATTTTATGGCTAAGTCTTACAGCACGTGTCTCCTAACAATGATATTACACAATGACATTATTACCAAATTTAAGAAAATTTATAATCCCTACATAATCATCTAATAGCCAGTTCATACTTACTCAGTTTTTTCATTGTTCCTGACGTGTTTGGTTTCAGTTTTTTGTTTTTTTTTTTGTCAACCAGGATCCAGCCGTGATTCACATACTGCATTTGGTTGTTATGTCTTACTAATGTTTTAAAGCCAAGAACCATTTTTCCAGTTTTCATGACATTGACTTTTGAAGAGACCAGGCTAGTTTTCTTTTCCCATGATCTGAATTTGTTTGATTGTTTCCTTCTGGTGTCTCCTTATTTGTTCCTATGTTAATGGAGAATTTTTTTTTTTAAAGATTGGAAATGTTACAGCATGCATGTTTATAAGCTGATGAGAAAGATCTGGTCTCTGGATGGGTTGTACATTATATAGACTTTGGAAACTTTTAATATGGCAGGGCTAAAATATGTACATTGGGTGATTTTAAGGAGAAAAGCGTGTTTCATTGATGCCTTTCTCCAAAAAGTAACCCTTCAGGAGTATTCTGTGGTAATCATTGATCCATGTGGAGAATTTGTGTATTAATCTTAGAAACTGCTTTGCACATTTTCTCTTTAAATTTGTCAGTGGATGGATTGGTCTGATTTTTCTCTTCCCACCCCTTCTTCTCTAAAGATTTATGATATTCAGACTGGCAACAAGCTGTTGACTCTGTTTAACCCAGATCTTGCCAACAACTACAAGAGGAACTGTGCCACCTTTAATCCTACAGATGATCTTGTCTTAAATGATGGCGTCCTCTGGGATGTCCGCTCTGCGCAGGCCATCCACAAGTTTGACAAGTTCAATATGAATATCAGTGGTGTTTTCCATCCGAATGGACTGGAGGTGATCATTAATACTGAGATTGTATCCTTTACACTCATGTCTTACCTTCCATTTGTTGTCTGGTTTGTGGTGCAGAAATAATTTGCTCTATCTTTACACCAAAACCTGGTTAAAGTATCCACACTGGTAATAATATGGTGCCTGTCCTTTGGTTTGAAATGTTAGTGAAATCTCCAAAGCACTGTTGCCAGTTGTTAGTAATTACTGACAACTTTCACTAGCATGTTTTCTGTGTGTTTGGTAAGAGTGACCAGTTTCCTACCTCCCAATTCTCCAAGAATTCAGTTAGCTCTTATCTGTCTTCAGAAGGATATTACTTTTGCACTATAAAAATCAGTTGCCACATAAGAGGAAAATGAAGTACTACTGTTGGGAGGAAAAGAGCTCTTAAAGCATTCCTGTATATGAGGATACCCTAGGATATTTTCAGAGACATCATTCAATAATATGCATTCTACATGTATTTGTTTTACCTTGATCTCATTGACTTTTAAAGTGTCAATACCTGGCAGGAGGAAAAAACGTGATATTTTAGAATTTCCTCCCATGAGATTAGATAAGTTTTGTGTAAAATAGCTTTCCTTGACCATTCCCCTCCTAGTGGGACCTTCGAACTTTTCATCTTTTGCATACTGTTCCTGCTCTGGATCAGTGTCGCGTGGTGTTCAATCACACGGGAACAGTGATGTATGGAGGTAATAAATCTTATTGTTCATTATTCTCTTTCCTTCTGCTCTACCCCTTCACTTAATTTGATACTTCTTTTTGGAACCATCTCTCACTTGTGAACTGGAAAGCATTTGAGAGTTGTAACATAAAAGATAAAAAAATTGGTAGTACAAATGGTGACAAAAGATGTGAAAATAATGTTGATTTAGGGTGAAAGGCAGCTGACTTTGAAGATAACAAGGAAATCTTGTGTGGAAAGAAATTTCATGCAGTATTTTCCAGTGTATCATTATGAACTTAAGAGCTTTTGCATTTATTCTCTTGTGGTGTTGTAAGTCTTGTAAGTACTGTAACACTTCTTGGAGGTAGATGAGAGGCTGAGGATATTATTTGTCACAATAGGTGGGATATGCAAGGAAGATGCTCTGAGAGGAGCTAACTAGATGCAGAGTAGATTTATGTACAAGGGAATCTGTATGTAAACTTATATACAAGTAGATTGTTTTGATTGACCATTAACGTTTTCTGCACTTGTGAAGAGGGGATGTTTGTGATTCTTAGTAGTGTTTCCTCCCCGACCCCCGCTCAAGCTATGTTGCAGGCAGATGATGAAGATGACTTAATGGAAGAGAGGATGAAAAGCCCCTTTGGGTCATCCTTCCGAACATTTAATGCAACTGACTACAAACCTATAGGTAAGCAGGAAGGGACAGACGTTGATCATGTTGTCATGTTTTGGTGTTCCTTATTCAAGGCCCTTCATTTTCTGGAGGCCTGTAATTTTTTATTGAAAAACAGAGGAGTTATAGGCCGGGCACGGTGGCTCAAGCCTGTAATCCCAGCACTTTGGGAGGCCGAGACAGGCGGATCACGAGGTCAGGAGATCAAGACCATCCTGGCTAACACGGTGAAACCCCGTCTCTACTAAAAAATACAAAAAAACTAGCCAGGCGAGGTGGCGGGCGCCTGTAGTCCCAGCTACCCAGGAGGCTGAGGCAGGAGAATAGTGTGAACCTGGGAGGCGGAGCTTGCAGTGAGCTGAGATCCGGCCACTGCACTCCAGCCTGGGCAACAGAGCAAGACTCCGTCTCGAAAAAAAAAAGAAAAACAGAGGAGTTATGGAAATACTTTTGAGCAATCATCCTGAATTCCTTTAGAGGAAAAGCGGGTTTTAGGGTCACAGCAATAGTCCAATCCCAAGTCTTCTCACGTTCTATTTTCCAGCAACCATTGATGTGAAACGGAACATCTTTGACCTGTGTACAGACACCAAAGACTGCTATCTTGCTGTCATTGAGGTAAAGGGAGCTTGCAGAGGCCCTGCTCTTTTGTTCTGATGTTTAGGATAATTTTCAAGTTATACTACATTTTGTCTGATATAAGATGTAAAGTCAATACATTCCTGAAGATAGATTATTGATAACCTATTCATTTGATGGGGCTTGGGATATGTACAGTACAAAGAGAAATAGTAAGAAAATCCCAATATAAGACAGCTTAGAGCATCCTATCTCCTTTTTTTCTGGACTCACACTGTCATCCCTTTCTCAGAGGAATCTGGATCTCTCACCAGAGCAAGACTGGTTTGTTCCCAGGGTGATGGTTCCTCACCAAGTCTTTTCATTCTGTTTTTATTCCCCTTTATGTGTCCTAGGTATAACATTTTCAGAGTCAGCTCAAGAATTTAGGGTATCAGAAGCTTTGATAATTACAGGGTCAAGGTCATGGGCACCAGTCAGGGCTCAGGCGTGGATGTGGACCTTCTGAAAACTAACTGCTCCTTATGGACTGGGTGTTCTATTTCAGAATCAAGGCAGCATGGATGCGCTGAACATGGACACAGTATGCAGGCTGTATGAAGTGGGCAGGCAGCGTCTGGCAGAGGATGAGGATGAAGAGGAGGACCAGGTCAGTGGTCTTTGAGATTTCTTTCTGCTGAACAGTGCTTAATAGAGGTTATGCTCTGCTTTTTGCTGTAGGAGGTTTTAAAGGTCTATTCAGCCTTTGCTACCTGTTGCCATATTCATAAGGCTTATCATGTACCCTTGATCACTGAAACTCAGAAGAAATTTTATTATAAGATTTTAACCAGTATCTGATGGTCCTATAAATTCTATTTGCAGATCAATTTAAAGCTTAGCAATCTCTGATTTTTTTTTTTGAGAACGGAGTTTTGCTCTTGTTGCCCAGGCTGGAGTGCAATGGCATGAGCTTGGCTCACTGCAGCCTCTGCCTCCTGGGTTCAAGTGATTCTCCTGCCTCAGCCTCCCAAGTAGCTGGGATTACAGGTGCCCACCACCACACCTGGCTATTTTTGTGTATTTTTAGTAGAGACGGGGTTTCACAATGTTGGCCAGACTGGTCTCGAGCTCCTGACCTCAGGTGATCTGCCCACCTCGGCCTCTCAAAGTGCTTGGAGTACAGGCGTCAGCCACCGCACTCATCCTAGCAATCTCTGATTTTCATTTAGAGATTTCTTTGTGCCCTGTTCTGGCTTCAGATAAGCATCCCTTTATACTCCCAATGTCAATAAAAAACAGAACAGTCACTTTGCTGAGATGGAGGTAAAGATAAGATTTTGATGCTTTGGAGAAATTAAAGATATATAAAATGTGGGTAGATAATATCCCTTAGTCTTTGCATTTTGTTTTCATAGGGAATTTTAATTTGTGGTTGTATTATGCTAGGTACTAGCCTGTGTGGTGTGTCAGTATGGGTTCTGAAGAGTTTCTCAAACTTCTGAGTTTCAGCAGATTTTTTCCAGCCTACAGGGCTCACACCACATTCTCTTTCCAAGAGTACACTCTCCAGGGCAGATTCTTTTGTCTACTTTTCTGAGAAGTATTTATTGCTGAGTGAGTACTATAAAGTTGAAAATGAATGACTAGGATTTGACTTTGCTCTTCAGATATTAAAGCAGCTAAAAATGTTTTCTTTTCCAGTTCTTGAGTTCATTTCTGTTTCCCCCCCCGTATTCTTTAGTCTTGGTGCTCTGTCCCTTTTTTTTTTTTGAGATGGAGTTTTGCTCTTGTCACCCAGGCTGGAGTGTAATGATGCAAACTCGGCTCACTGCAACCTCCACCTCTGGGGTTCAAGCAATTCTTCTGCCTCAGCCTCCTGAGTAGCTGGGATTACAGGCACGTGCCACTATGCCCAGCTCATGTTTGTATTTTTTTTTTAGTAGAGACGGGGTTTCACCATGTTGGCCAGGCTGGTCTGGAACTCCTGACCTCAGGTGATCCACCCGCCTCGGCCTCCCAAAGTGCTGGGATTACAGGCATGAGCCACCGTGCCCAGCCAGCTTTGTTTCCTCTTTAAGGGCACAGAGGTGCTCTGGATGAGGAGCAGTGGCATCACAGGACCGGGGAAAGTACAATTCCCTCAGTTTGTATTGCCACAGCTCTCTTGCCCTCATCCCTCCCCTACTTTTTGATAAATCATGCTCAATGGTTAGGGCTAATGTAATAGTTTTCTCTTAGCGTCCTTCCGGAAGAGCTTGTACTTAGATTTAAAATAATTCTTTAAAAGCAAAAATTTTTGAAAATGGTAATTTTTGAAAATGGTAATTTTGTAAGGATGCAAGTCTAATATTAGGGCAAAGGACCCATGTTTTTCTCTAATAGGGCTTAGTACGAACTAAGCAAGGGTGTTTTGTTGAGATTTAGCTAGTTTGAGATTTAGCTATGTGTTTTACTGTTGGACGTTACAGGTTATGAGCATATAATTTGTTCTGTAAATCAAATCCTTTGAATACTGCATCACCTGTACATCAAAGATGACACAGTATACCTGGATCAAATACACCTGGGTGAAAAAGCTAGAACAGAGACTCAACCTAAAATCCCCTGTGTGTGCTCTCTTGGTCTTCACTGTTCTGACTGCCTAAGCATGCGTTTTATTAGAGGCCCGAGATGATTCATGATCTGCAGAAATGGGCTTCTGAGCAGAGTGAGGAGACTCTTGTGTGGTGGGCAGCTGGTGGCCACTGTGGGATCACAGCAGAGCTTTCCTCAGGGCCTGGTAAAGGATAATTAGGCTGTAGAGTTTGAAACAACTTCACCAAAGGCTGCCAAGGATCTCCTAGTGTAGAAAGGCTTTCCTTTACTGCTTTCCAGCTATATGGGCTCTATAGGGGCCTTGGTTTCATGGGTGAGAGGAGCCAGCAGTGTCTAAAGCTCATGTGAGTTATGAGATGTGCATAGAAGGGAGAGGTTTTCTGATGGATACTTGAGATCTTTGATTTATTTGTGACATGAATTTTAGTGTTTTCTTGAGTGCTGTGCTGTTACAGCTTGTACGTGTTTCTAGTCTTTCTGGGTAGCAGAACTTGGTATTAGGTCCTCCAAATTTCATGTGGTTGCCTTGAGTGGGTTTCTTAATACTGCCTGTTCTTTTATTCTCACTTCAGTTTGCTACCTTAGACACCTCACTCCCTTAATGCCTACTTTTTCATGTTAGTTATCATGAAACAAGACGTAGTTTATTCTTGGGTCGATATAGAGGGTACAGTTGTCAAGCCATTTGTGTGTACATTGCAATGGTGTGGGTGACTGTCGACTGCTTTGTCCTCCATGGGTTTATTAATGACTTACCAGGTATCAGTTCTGAATCAGGCTTCTTGGATGTTACATGTTGAAACATAAATCTGAGGCCAAAACTGGGTTATTTGTCAACATCATTATCCCAGCCCTCCCATATCCTTGCATTTTATAAGGCAGTGGGCAGCAGTCTTCTCTGGGAACCATCACCTGGGTCCATGTGATGCCTGGTGTCTGTCTCTGAGCAGGAGGTCAACTCAGAGGAAAGTTGAGATTGCCCTAGACACCTTGGGAGTTGGAAGACTATTCTCTGGGTTGGCCTTATTTTTGCAGACATGGAGTGGTGAGAGGCAAAGGCACTGGTGATTGGTGGCTGGCTGTGGAAGCAAGAGGCCACCATAAGGGAATAATTTAAGAGTCACACTCCTCTTATCCCACCCTCTCCAGGGAGGCTTGGGTCAGGAAAAAGACTGACTAATTCTTCTTTTTTTCTGCTTAATTTTTGAGAAGTTAAGGGAGAAAGATATTAGGAAGGGCATATGGTAGTGGTCAGGACTTTGGACTTGGGTGCAGGAAGGAAAGCAAGAGGCTGCCTCAGCATGACAGCCAAGAGTGAGAGGGGCAGGCTCAAGAGGACTCTGAGGAGTGGCTCTGGGGCCCAGCCTATAAAAGAGCCAGAAAGCTTTCTAGCTCAGAGAAGACTATGTGGCAGGGTAGGTATGCAACATGGCTAAGTTATTATTGTGGCTTCCAGATTTCTTAGGATCTAGGCATGTTTCACTCCATACTGATATTACAGCCCTTACTGATGATCTGGTGCATTTCATGTTTGAAGGACCTCTGTTAGAGAACTGCTTATCTGCTCAAACCCTTGGGATTTTGATTTTTGATTTAGAGATGTTTCAGGTGGGATAATATATCTATTTGAGTAGGTCTCCTTTGTAACCTTAATTCTGTTGATCCATGCTCCTTCTAGAAACTCGTGGTGGGGTTTGGCTGTTTTTACTATCTCCATCAGATTTCTTCCCACTGCCTCTCATGCACAGTGTGCCAGCTTGATTTTTTTTTAAACTCACTTTCCTTTGTAGGAAAACCAGTCTCTAGTTTTACTTTGCTTTGTACGCTTCACCTGATTTTAAAACTAGAGACTTTACATTTTCCTATGAATCATTTGCTATTCAAAGTTTTGTCCTAGTCTAGATATCTGTTCTCAGGTTTTCTCAGATGTTCCAGATATGACTTATATGGCTCAAGGATACAGGCACCTGTTACCAACACCTTTGAATTTGCCTTTTCATTATAGTAAAATAAATTCAGAAACCTGAATGGTCAGCCGCCATCTAATAAAATGGTCCAGCTTATATAAAGAGCTTTATTGAGATATAATTGACATGCCATAAAATAGTTGTCCTTTGTCCTTAACTTAAATAAGTTTGGAAATTAAGAGGAAAGGATGAAAGGTACAGCTGTATCTAGATGAATGAAAACCTACACAATGTATTGGACAGCCATAAATATTTGGTCCCCGAGGCTGCTAGTCTGCCTACCTTCAGGCATTTGATGAAAGTGGAGATAAGCTAGTCACCTATCAAAGCTCATTATTATCCATTAGAAGTTTGGTATCTGTTTCTTTTGAGACGGAGTCTCACCCTGTCACGCAGGCTGGAGTGCAGTGTTGCGATCTCAGCTCACTGCAACCTCTGCCTCCCAGGTTTAGGCAAATCTCCTGCCTCAGCCTCCCGAGTAGCTGGGATTATAGGTGCCCACCACCATACCCAGCTAATTCTGTATTTTTAGTAGAGATGGGGTTTCACCATGTTAGCCAGGCCGATCTCGAACTCCTGACCTCAGGTGATCTGCCCATCTCGGCCTCCCAAAGTGCTGGGATTATAGGCATGAGCCACCGCGCCAGGCCTGGTGCCCGTGTTTTTAGAAATCTTTCATCTTTGATTTGGCTTTTAGAAAAGTTATAAAACTAAAGATGAGTAATTGATCATTGCTCCTAGATTTTGACAAGCCAATACATTTTAGCTAATTATACTTAACCTTAAATTTATAAGAAAAAGCTCAACAAAGGAATAGTGCTGTCTGTGTTCTACTCCATTTTGGCATCTGGGACACACTGTGTGCCATGCTTCCTGTGTGTTCTCCACTGTCTAGAAGCAGATGGTAAAAGTCTTTACTGATTACATACACCTGGTCAGAGCTGAATGCGATGATTCCTGAAAGGCTCTTTTTCCTAAAGAATTAAAATGTAACTTGAGTTAGATTCTGCCAATGAGGAAAAAAAAACACAAACATTTAGGACCCTAAAGTGATGAACCTTTAGCTTTTAAGTACAGAAAAGTATTTTTTAAAAGTAGGCATTTATACATTTAGCAAAATATGACATGTTACATAAAGATCAGGATCAGATTTGAATGACTTTTTTTTTTTTTTGGAGACGTAGTCTCGCTCTATCTTGCCCAGACCTCCACCTCGTAGGTTTAAGCGATTCTCCTGTCTCAACCTCCCAACTAGCTGGGACTATAGGCATGTGCTTGGCATGTGCTACCATGCTGGACTAATTTTGTATTTTAAGTAGAGATGAGGTTTCACTATGTTGGCCAGGCTGGTCTCAAACTCCTGACCTCAGGTGATCCACCCACCTTGGCCTCCCAAAGCGCTGGGATTACAGGTATGAGCCACCATGCCCGACCAAAGTGTAGGTAGAAGGCATCTGAAGCCTATGTAGATTGAGAGCTTATTAGGTTTGGGAGGACTGAACTTCTTGGCATGGAAGGTGAGAAGCCAGTGTGAAGGTGGTGGTGAGGTGGGGATGAGAACAGTGTCTGTGGTAACAGGGTCTCAGGGTTGGCTGAGATCCAGAGCAGGAGTAGGCAGCATGCTTCCTCCTCAGACCAGGGCTGAAGGCAGGTTTAGATGTGGAGGGGACCAGAGAGCAGCAGAAGGAGCTTATGCCAGTTGGCCTATTTTCTGTAAAGGAAAGGGGTGAGTTGTTTATCTGCAGGGTTTGGGAGCTTTGGGTAACCATGAAATTGATGTAGGTGGAATTAAGGAGAGAAGAGTTTTAGAATTCTTTCTGTAGGGAAATTTATTAGTACTTTAATTTAAAATGACCTGACCCTGAATTCCTTTGAGCCCTAAAAGAAGTCTTAGAGAATTGAAAAAAAAAAATATCCCTGGATCCAAAACATTATCTAAATGTTGTCAGAGTTGAGTCAGGATTCTAGCAAAATTTGCTTTTTATTTTTTATTTTTTATTTTTTTTGAGACAGAGTCTTGCTCTGTCACCCAGGCTGGAGTGCAGTGGCATGATCTTGGCTCACTGCAAGCTCCACCTCCCGGGTTCAAGCAATTCTCCTGCCTCAGCCTCCTGAGTAGATGGGATTACAGGCGCCCGCCATCATGCCTGGCTAATTTTTTGTATTTTTAGTAGAGACAGGGTTTCACTGTGTTAGCCAGGATGGTCTGGATCTCCTGACCTTGTGATCCGCCCACCTCGGCCTCCCAACATGCTGGGATTACAGGCATGAGCCAACGTGCTCAACCTTTTTTTTTTCTTTCTTTCTTTTTTTTTTAAAGAAATGGGATCTCACCCTGTTGCCCAGGCTGGAGTGCAGTGGCACAGTCGTAGCTCAGTGTAGCCTTGAATTCCTGGGCTCAAGTGATCCTCCTGCCTCAGCTTCCTGAGTAGCTGGGAGTACAGGTGCGTGCCAGTGTGCCCAGCTAAGCTTTGCTTTTCATTAAATAATTATTTTAGTTTTACTTTTGGACCACTCATTATTGGAAGCTTTATTCTTTAGATCTGAAGGAGAGGAGCTCATGCCACCAATCAGTTACTTGACCAGCAGAGAATGCTCCTAAAATTGCTTCTTAGAATCTCTTTTGGGTTCTGCCACAGCATTTTGGATGGGTCTTGTGAGCATCTGCTTCATGATCCCGGTTTCAGATTTAAAATTTGGAAAGTGAGTTTATGACTGTGTCCATGTGTGACAGAATACATGGTGAGAAATCAGCATTGGGCAATAAATACAAAGTAGAGACAACAAAGTGAGGTGCTCAACTGGAGATTCAGGTAGATCTCTTTCCTACTGATTTCCCCTCCTCTCTCATGGTCACATATGATGTGTTCGTGGCCTTCTGGGATGACTATATATACATCTGCTTCTTCTGCTATAAAACTAAGTAAAATTTGGGTTTGTCTGCTGCTGGAAGAGTTTGGAATGGTATGTAGTTCAAAGCTTAGACCCTGCTTGAAAAATTTCCAGGATTGCTCTTGATTTGGAAGCTTTTTGTTCAGTTTTCTGGATCAACTAACCCTCGATGTTCTTCAAAATGAAAGAGAATTGTCTTCATGAATTTTCTGGCTAGCCTATGCCTATTTGAGCAGTTTAACCTTTCATGTACCCACTCAACCGTGGACCTTTAGTTATGCTATCTTAAATTTTAAATATAAGTGTTCTGTCCATGAAGCCTAAAGAGACACAGGGCCCTGGATGCTTTCTTCTTTACTTACTTTTAACTGCGGCACTTTGTTAGTGGATTAGCTAATTTTGGTCAAGTCTATGAAAATATGCCTGTAAAAAGAGGCAAAAGTTGTAATCTGGTAAGCACTTGGATGATTTTCCCTGTATTTGGACCCTGCTCTCCTTTCCCAGTTATTTGTATGAGCTTGTGTGCTTGTAGGGGCTGAGAGCCTGTCTGTGTTTCAGTTTATCATTGTTGCCTCCAGACACTCATAGTTCCTTTGAGGCGGGTAAATGCTTAGTATTTATCCACTTACCTCTGAAGGGGATGTGTGGCCAAGGCTATGGAATAGTCTCAGGCCTTCTATGTGTGCGTGTGTTGGCACATACACAAATGCTCCCACAAAATCTGGTACAGACCATACATGCACTTGCACAAGTGTTAGGAGTACTAGGTATTTAAAAGGGGCTCAGTTTTTCCCCTTTTCATAGCTGGCAGAAATTTTGAAGACTCTAAATTACTGAATTACACAGTTTATCAAAAAGTCACTAGTGGTGGTTCCAAAATTACCAGAAGTCCGCAAAGTGGAGCTACCCTGCTGAATGATCCTAGCTTATGTTACACACTGGTTTCTAGTGACTGGGTAAGCACAAAATGCTTGGTTTTTAAGTGCTTGGCAGGCACTTTAACCTTTCAAATGAAAAAAGATGTAACCACTCAGTATAAGTTTTAAAATAATAATAACCAAAAAAAAAATTTTTTGTGCCTACGTTGGGCTTATTCCATCTTGACTTCCATTAGGTTGATGTATTAAATGAATTTTACAATTTATTATTGTAACAATTAGAATCCTTTGCTATTGGCAAGGCTGACAATTGATGTTTGAGCAGAAAGATAAGTGTCCTGAGTGGCAGCTACATTTACTTGGGAATGCCTGTTATCCCTGTTAAAGCAAAGAGGTGGGTATCTTTGTGTCCTCTCCCTTTTGAAGGGAAACAGTTGGGATTCTAATGCAAACCTGAAATCTGTGGCAGATGCCAGAATGTACCATTTACAAAGCCCAGGGTTCCTAGAACAAAGTATTTCATTGATGTTCTGGTAATTTTCTTGCCTTTGGCAAGTTCTTGTAAGAATGGAAAGAAAGATAGTTTCTCTAGCATACTTTTTTTTTTCTTTTTGGCTTATAACAGGAAATATGGGTTTCTGTTAGTGTTCTATATTTTAAGTCTTGTTGCAATGTTCTGATCAAATGTTTATGATAGCATGGTTAAGGAGCTTATTCACATTCTTGGTTAGAAGATCAAGGGCAAGAGCTTGAAGGGCTGAGGAGATAATGAGCAGCTGTGTTCTTCCATTTTGTTAAAGTGTTGCATTTTAGATTCCAGGTAAAAGGATTTTTTCTTTTCTTTTTTTTTTTTTGAGATGGAGTCTCACTCTGTCGCTCAGGCTGGAGTGCAGTGGCCAGATCTCAGCTCACTGCAAGCTCCGCCTCCCAGGTTTATGCCATTCTCCTGCCTCAGCCTCCCGGGTAGCTGGGACTACAGGCACCTGCCATCTCGCCCGGCTAGTTTTTTGTATTTTTTAGTAGAGACGGGGTTTCACCGTGTTAAGCCAGGATGGTCTCGATCTCCTGACCTCGTGATCCGCCCATCTTGGCCTCCCAAAGTGCTGGGAATACAGGCTTGAGCCACCGCGCCCGGCAAAAGGATTTTTTCTAGTGCCTCAGCTGATTTCCCTTGCTTTGGTTGATGCAGGTGAGAAGGAAGAGCCCCCTTGGGTTCCTAGAAGATTGATGGGAGAGACTTCTGTGAAGCGAGTAGTCTTTTTCCTTGCATAAGGGCTGTGTGGCCATTAATCCTTGTCTGAGGGTTGCTTTGACAGTCTTGGGGGACATGTGTGTCTATCTCAGCCATCACTGACAACTCTGGCTGGCTCATGAAGTCTGCATTCGTCTAGATCACTACCCCTTCTACTGACAGTTTCCCACCCTGTCCCTTTGGTCGACTCGCCATGTGGCCTACATGGGTCAGGCCTCTGTGTTTGTACTAATGAACCTTTCCTCTTTCTTACCAGGAAGAGGAAGAACAGGAGGAAGAAGATGATGATGAAGATGATGATGACACCGATGATTTAGATGAGCTTGACACTGACCAGTTGCTGGAGGCAGAGTTGGAGGAGGATGACAATAATGAGAACGCAGGGGAAGATGGGGACAATGACTTTTCTCCGTCTGATGAGGAGCTAGCAAACCTTCTAGAGGAGGGAGAGGATGGGGAGGATGAAGACTCTGATGCAGATGAGGAGGTGGAACTGATCCTGGGGGACAGTAAGTATAGGGCAGAGTTCAGGCTGAGCCTTGGCACCCAGGGCAAAATCCCTTCTTTTGTGCCCATACAACTTAGAGGGCAAAGCCATACCATGGTTCTGTGCCCTGTAACTTGATTCACTGTTCTGGTCTCTTGAGGCAAAGCACCTTTGCATCTCTGCCCTCCTCTCCTTTCAGACTATGGAACCCAACCAAATGGCTGTCATCTCTTACCTTTCAAGTAGAGATTGGCAGACTTTTTCTGTAAGACCAGACAGTAAATATTTTATGCAGCCGGGAACGGTGGCTTATGCCTGTAATCCCAGCGCTTTGGGAGGCTGAGGCGGGTGGATCACCCGAGGTCAGGAGTTCAAGACCAGCCTGGGCAACATGATGAAACCCTGTCTCTACTAAAAATACAAAATTAGCCAGGCGTGGTGGCACCTGCCTGTAAATCCCAGCTACTTGGGAGGTTGAGGCAGGAGAATTGCTTGAACCTGGGAGGCAGAGGTTGCAGTGAGCTGAGATCACACCACTGCACTCCAAAGCATATATATATATGTGCTTTGTAGGCCATATGGCCTTTATTGCAGCTCTTCAACTCTGCTGTTGTAGTGAGAAAGCAGTCATAGACAATACATAAATGAATGAATGTGGCTGTGTTCTAATAAAACTTTGTTTTGCAAAAATAGGTGGTGGGCTTGTAGTTTGTCAGCTCTTGCTTTAGAGAATTATCCTTAGAATGAAAGGCCAAAGCGTAGCTCTCCGCTGAGAGGCAGGGCTAGAATCAGTCAGAAGTAGCCCGTAATGGGGTGCTGTTCTTTTTGGGGTGAATTATAAAGAAATGCAGGCCTTCTTGTGGAGGAGCCCTTTCCTGTCTCCCTTTGGCTAATCCCTCCTAACAGCCAAGGGACAAATATTTTCCCTTTGGCTTCTGGTTTATTCACTTCCTTTTATTTACCTTTTTTTCTTAATCCAAATTTTGAGGAACAAACTCTAGTTTTTCTGGTTACTTCCCATTAGGTTTCTGAAGTCAAGTTGTCCCCTGACTATGGTAATGAATCCTGCAAAAATCAGCAGATAATTCAGAGAGCCTATTAGCTCTGCAGCTGTACATGAATCTTCTTACCAAGGCTGTATTTTGAGGAAGCTTGAGGGTGGGAGGGTAGGGGAGTGTCTTCTGTTCATCTGCTGTTGATCAACTTCTGTTTTTTCATACTTGGAGGCTGAGGTGATTCAGTGGAGTAGGCCGAAGCCATGGTCAGACATCGGGCAAGTTTTAGTGAATGTTTTTGTCATATGTGAATAGTGAGACATGGGAAACAAGTTATACCTCATTTCAATTACAAGTAGTTAGCAGGGCAGGTTGGCAGGGTCAACAAACAGCAGGCCAGCTGATGGTGGTGCTCCCAGAATAAGAGAGTATCACTTTAATTTTCCATTCTTAATTTGAATATAAAGCCACTCAGTTTGTATTTGGCCTGTACAATTACTACCCCTTTTAGCTGTTTAGGAAATTCCTTCTCTCAAGCCAAAGGTAAGCTGGAAAACTTTAACTCTATCAGTTGTGAGAATGTTGTAACTTTATGAAACTATTTACGATGTGAAAATAATGGATCACAACTTGAGGACGTCTCAGAGTGGACTTCAGAATTGAGGTGGAGATGCAGAGGTGGCATCTGGTGCACACTCCATAGCTCTTTTTGTGTTTCATAGAAGATCCCAGCTGCTGTCAGCAAGCAGAGCATTCTTAGCACCCATAGTTTTGCCTCACACTAATCCTTTAGAGCAGTAGCTCTGAACCTTACTGGGCTTATGAAGAGCCCTTTTAGGATAGGGTGAAAACCATAGAAATGATAGAAAACCACACCCATGTGCCCCCACGTACCTTTACATAGACCTTGGAGTCTGCAGGGACTCGATGATTCCAGATGCAGAGCACTGGCCCTAGGAAGAGAAACACCTTGATTCTGAGACGTTTTTTTTGAGACAGAGTCTCGCTCTGTTGCCCAGGCTGGAGTGCAGTGGCTCAATCTTGGCTCACTGCAAGCTCCGCCTCCCGGGTTCATGCCATTCTCCTGCCTCAGCCTCCCGAGTAGCTGGGACTACAGGCGCCCGCCACCTCACCTGGCTAATTTTTTGTATTTTTAGTAGAGACAGGGTTTCACCTTGTTAGCCAGAATGGTCTCGATCTCCTGACGTCGTGATCCACCCGCCTCGGCCTCCCAAAGTGCTGGGATACAGGCATGAGCCACCGCGCCCGGCCTGATTCTGAGATCTTTATGTGTCTGTGCTTGTCAGCCCTGCCTCCAAATCCTGTATGTTGTGGATTGATAGGTTAAACACTACAGGGATTAATTATACCTAGATTGTCTTTGCCTTAGTGACCTTTCAGAATGGGAGGTCCCAACCAGGGTTTAGGACTGGGTCACTTCAACACTTGGAGAATGAGGAAAGGATAAGGAAGGTAGAGAAAGGCATCCTACGATCTGACCACCAGAGGGGAGTTGGTGCCCAAGCCCTGGAGGTTTTCTCTCAGACTCTGAGCCTGACAGTTATTTGCTTAAAGAAGATTGTGCTGTGATCTCGTTAAGCTGCATTTACAGTTCTTAGATGTGCTACAGCGTGGTTAAGATTCTTAGTTCTTAAGAGCTGCATAGCTGCTGGGCAGAAGGGTCTCGCGCCAGCAGGTCTGGCATTGTTGGCTTGTGGAGAGCATGAGTCCTGGGGGATGCAGTGGATGCTGCCACAGGGATCAGGCAAGTTTGTGGTGTGGGGTGGGGACACAGTGCTGGACTTGGCTCTGGGGAGGAGGCCCTACACCTTCCTGTGACACTTCCTCCTGGAGCTCTTATAGCAGAGGAGCTGAGGCTTGCTTTGTTCAGCTGTGTCAGAAAATAGTTCTTTGCCATCTCCATCTTGTTTTCCTACTCTTCACCAGTACAGTCAGTGTGCCCACTTAGACCCAGGAACACTGGTTTTGTCAGCCATTTCTTTTGCTTACTTCAAGACTTTTCGGTATCATTGCGATGCTTTTCTTGGTTTTCCTTTGTCCACTTCAGTTTTCCTCCTAAAGGAAATTGTGTTTGGGGATGGTGAATGAAGGAAGGTTTGGGAACATGAATTGTTCTTTCCCTGTTTATCTAAGAGTTGATTCTCTTAGGCACTGGAAGAGGCTGATGAGGGATTCTTTGCATCTAGTGACTGCCCCTTAACACATGGGGCATTTGCAGGGCTCCGGCTCAGGGTTTGTCTGTTTTACGGGGGACCTTGTTAAAATGGTTTCATAGCCTCCTGAGCTACGAGTAATCAAATTGGGCACTGAGAACTTTCCTTTTCTTTGACTCAGCGAATATTAGAGTCCCTACAGCTAGGTACCCTGTTTCTTTCTGATTTTGATTAGCCAGATATGGTGTATCTACCTCATCTCGAGGGTCCTTTTTGCTACCACTTAAGTTTCACCCCTTAACAGATCCTTCCAGAAGTGTTAATGTGTCCATGTGCTGCCAGAGAAGGCAGATTATCAAACAGAGAGGGTCCTCATCAGAGACAGTGCTATCTTCCAGGGCGTCACACTGCTCCTGCTGGCCTCCTGCCTCTGGATGGGTAGCTGCTTCTCCTGTATTGCTACAAACTGGCCTGCACCTTTTTGGGAATATAATTTGCAGACCATATTCCGAAATTACAGAGGCATGAATCTAGGGTGACTATCTCTGTCTTGGTGGTTGGTCTTCTGAGGATTGAAGGGCGTGACTAAGGTGTTTCAGAAAAGTTACATCTCTCACTTTTGCCTGGTCTCAGCCTGCCTTTCTAGTAGTGGTCTCTTGAGGTCAGGCAGGCCTGTGCCCATTCTTGAAGGACACCAGAGGCCAAGGGCCATAGAGGCTCACTCACTCCTCCCCTCAGCTCTGCCCCTTTGCAGCCATTTAAAGTGGCATGGGGGGGAAGCTTCAGATGGCACTCGCTTGATTCCTTCAGCACCTCCCAGGCAGGAAGCAGGGGCACTGTGTCCAGGCCCTTAGGAGAGCAAAAGGTCCCAGGGAGAATACAGTTGCCAAGCAACAGGAGTATTCTCCAGAGCCAGCTCCAAGCAGTTAATTGATGTGTTTTCTTCTTTCTGGAAACTGGTATTTAACCTTGCTTGGCCATGAATGTATGTGAGTGCAGGTGCTTCCTTATGAAAGTTTCCTATAAGCCTAGTGTGTAATCTTGTCTCTCCCTATTCTTCCCTTTCAGCTGATAGCTCTGACAACTCTGATTTGGAAGATGACATCATCTTATCCCTGAATGAGTGAGGAACCATCACTGCTTGGAAGAGATTCTTGGCAGGCGAGAAACTGAGTCAAATGAATTCACAACATATTCCCTTCTCTTTCTCCCAGGGCTGTCTGTCTTTTAAGGAGCTGCATGCCCTGCATTCAGAGGATTATGGCTTAGAGAGCCTCATTGGCACCCGAGAGTCCTTCCAGAAACAATAACAACCACAAAAATGACAACAGGGACTACTAGGCCCTACTCTGCACCCCCCCACCCCCACCCCCCACCATTTCCTAGAATGGACATATCTTTCAAGGGAAAAAAAAACATGTCTCTGGGGTATTTCACAATATATTTTCTTTGTATAATGTTCTTTACTTAAAGAACAAGAAATAGTTTTTTATAAAACTTTAAAAAGGAAAAAAAAACAGGCATTTATAACTGAGGGTATGAACTTATATCCACCAGGTCTCTTGTCCCTGCACTTCATTTTCTTTGGAAGAAAATGATGTCTAAATAACAATATAGAGGCATTTTTACATACGTATTTAAATGAAAAGGAAAATCGTGGTTTCTTAAATTGATAAGGATTAAGAATATTTTATTATAAATATAATATATGATTTTTTAACCTGTTTTGTTGCCTCATATGCTGTCAGGTTAATTTGTTTTCCTTCGTGCCAGAGTGGGGGAGGAAGACACTCTGTCTGCTGGGTAAATGCCTAAATTCACTCACCTTCATGATTTGGGGGCAGCATGGTCATTGTGGATACTGGTTTTGTGGAGTTGAGGGAACTTAGGATATAAGTTCACTCCCTCTATTTTTCTTTGTGATTCAGTTTTCAAAATCTTTTTTTCTTCCCTTTCTCCCCAATGTGGAAATTACAAATCAAAGGCCTTTTCTTTAATGTAAAGTGTATTTATTTAAAAAAAAATACAAAATAAACTACAAGTCTGTCTTTGTTTATGGCCTTTCCCTATTTTCTTTTACCCAAGTGGGGCGTGTCCCTTTTTTGCAGCTCTAGCCACGCCATAGAGGAGACGCCTTACAGGAGAGGCAGGGAGAGCATGTTCTGCCCACATAGAGCACTCCAGGGAGGAGAGTAGCTTACTCACAGTGTCTGCCTCTGCCCTGTAGCTCTCTCATGGGGAGGACCTGTTTTTGTAAGGGTAATGTGGAGAGAGGAGAGGTCAGGGCTTTGTCCTCTGTGGGCACAGCTCTCTGTCCTCATGTTCTGGATCCAACAGGCTGCTCCCAAGTACAGATTTGGTGGAACTGGAAAGGGAGGTATTCTGGGAAGTTTTGGAGGATGCAGCTGGCAAAGCTAAGGAGTGAAAAAGCATTTTGGCCTTCTGTGTAGCTAGGGCAACAGCTACTAATGTTTTCTGAGAGGGATTGTGACAGTGGACTTGAGCAGTCCTGGCAGGTTTGGGGTAGTGGAGCTTGGTCTGCGTTTGTAGAAACATACTTCAGAGGCCCCTAAAATTGGCCTATGGTGAAACTGTGTAACCAATAGGCAAAGGACCAGGGATTTCTACCTTTTCACTCACCCACCCACCCCACCCTGTTTTCCATTCCCACAATAAATACAAAATCATAGTCTTTCTTCATTTGATTTTGCCCAAATAACAGCTGCTCAGTTTGTTACATAGGTATTATCCAGCTAAAGTGACTTCTCTCCCTTAACAGAGAGAAGAGGGGGACAAATTTGTGAAGTAAACAAGAAACACAAGATGGCTAAAACTCTCCAGGGGCAGGTAAAGCCTTGCTGGGCTTAGGAGCACTATAGAATTTGCTGTACACACTGAAGTGGGTCTGTGTCACACAGGTATTTCTTAGTCCTCTGGAGAGCAGAGGACTCAGCTCTTTTGCTTCATGCCTCACTTTAATGGTAGTTAACACTTAACCAGTGGAATAGTCTGACTGCTGGTACTGACCAGCATCAGAAGAAAACAGGTTAACAATCAAGAAGTAGTGAAAGCACTATATTCTAGTCATTAACTCAGTGGAGCCAGTCTCAACTCTGCTGGGAGCACCCACAGGTCTCTAAGGGGCAGATAGGAACTATAATAGGGAGGCAGAATTCGGGTTGGCTTGACAACACACCCTTAGGAACATGTGCTAAGGGTCTGAGGAAGCATCAGCTCTCTTCCTTATTCTACCAGGGCTCAAAATCAGAGTCACATAGGAGGCAGCATGAGAACAGTGGCACACCACCGGTGAGGCAAATGTTGCCTTTTTGTCTTTAAGCAACACCTTAGACAGGACCTGAACCCTGGGTGGGGGCACTGGATGCCTGAGTTTTCTCACTGGGGCAGTTTCATAAAATCATCAGGGCATTGACTACCTGACTTCCCCTCACTAGTGCTGGCCAAGGCCTGAGAGTTCACAGAACCTGCTGGGTCTTAAGAGCCAGAGGAAGTGGTTGAGGGCCAAGAAGCAGAAGGAAGGTCATGCCAGGGTGTTACTCCTCACCAAAACTTAGCAGTTCTTTTTGGGGCCATGGGGCACCTTTCTCTGAAGAGGGGTTGGATAAGGCAAAGGTTGAAGTGTCTTCTCCAGGCACGTTTTCTAGCATGTTTCCTTTTACTTGGTTCTGTCTCAGAAAGCTGGGAGGTAGCTTCTTCTGGGTCCTGAGCACCCGCTTCATGAAGGAAGATAGGTAGCCCAGAGAAGTTTTGGACTTACATACCAAGGCAGCTCTGGCCTGTGACTCAGGCGTTTGTTGGAGATCTGCAGGAAAAACCCTGCAGTGTGCCTTCAACAGGACAAGACCCACTCCTGTTTCTGGCAGTACCAGCTACCCTGGAATGGTGGCATGTCCTGCTGTACCCAACTGACTTGCGTAGGTACCTGGCAGCTGTGACCACAGCTCAAGTAAAAACAGGCAAATAAACATGTTTAACATGTCCTTGTGTTGCTGTTTTGTTATGAACGTGCTTGCTCTCTTGCAAAGCGCCTGTCCATTCCACATCACCGAGGGGGTCTACAAGAGCACTGCCAAGTGTTCCTGTGGACCAGCGTGGCCTCTCCACAGCCTGCACTGAGCCCCAGCCTCTAATCTCAGGTGTCACTCATGCTGCCTCATCCCAGCTCGGGTAAGGGACTAGACCTGGAGAGAGGATGCCATGGCCAGCAGAATCAGGAGTGAGTTCCTGGTTATCTAGGGGCTCATTCACTTACCAGAGCTTCTGTTCTCATCAGCCCTCACGATGTTCCGTCTGAACATCCTAGGTGCCACACAGACACTCTGAACAATGGCATTTGGGGTGTTCCATGGTGACAACTGTGTGCTCTGGTTTTCCTCCCTGGCCCACACTGTCCATACCACCTTAAATCTCACCCTTCCAGCTAGAGGGTACCTCTGCATCCCTTTCCTCCCCAACTGGCTTGAGTGGCTTCAACCTCTAGCACTGCCTGACCCCTCAGTGACTTGTGACTTACCTCCAGAAAAATATCTACTATTTCCCAATGGTCTCCACCTCAACATCAGGGCACAAAGTGTAGGCACATGCTCTGATCTTGCACCTAGGAAACCGTCATGTCAGTTACCAAGGGCATCCCCTAGTCCACTGTGCTCCCCTGTAGCTTTGTAAAAGTACTTCAGTCTAGAGGTTCGGTATCCCCCACAAAGCTCTAGGTATGACTGGGCACGGGCCTGCTCTATTACCCATCAGCCCTGAACGACCCAGAGAAAGCCAAAAATCACAAACATCTAGGCACAGTTCATGAGTAAATCCAAGGAAGGCTGCCTCCAACCCTCCATTCCAGTATTTGGACTGCTGGGCCCCTGGGAATCTGAGGCAACTCCGTCTCCCAACACTGGATGTCCCCGGGTTGAGTGAGGCTAGAAAGGAGGCCAAAACAGAGGGAACCTGGACAGATCAGGGGCCCTGAGACCCCCTGGCATCAACAGTGCACAGCGTCTCTTTGTACAAGACTGCACAGCTGCTGAAGGCTACCTGCTGCCAAACATGCTGAGTGGGCACTCTGTCCAACAGCTACAGCTCAAACTGATGATGGACACACACCGTTTAGGGCAGAAAAAAACCATCAGTAGCTGCTAACCACGGGCCTTGGGCTCACCTCATCCCTTCCTTTGCATGGGCTCTACTTGGGCTTGTGTGGCAGGGTCCAGAGCCCAAACTGAAGCTTGCCTGTCAGCCAAGATAAAAATGAGTGATTAGAGTCCAGACTCAGCCTGAAGAACTGAGAGGCCGAGAGTGACCTATGCAGCAGTGGTGCTGGAAAGATGACGTAGGACATTCGTGTACATGCACTAGGGAAGTCTTCAATTCTTAGCTTGATTAAACCAGGACTCTGAACAGGTTTAAAAATCCATCCTGACAAAGGTTTTACTGACAACTTTCCATACAGTTGGTCAAAAAATAAAAAAAATACAGAACCACAGCAGACAGTATCTTGTACACTAGAAATCAACATAACCGGATTCCCTTCTCACCGTTTGGAAAAAAAAAAAAATTCCCCAAAATCTAAGAACTTAGTTTTGGTGCTGGACAGGACTTTGATCCCCACCCAAATGAACCAAAATAACCCAGGAGATAATTCAAACCAAAGTGGTAGGGTAGAGAGGGGATCAGATTTTTAAAATAACTGCTTTTGTGACACAAACATGACGCTGGGAAAGACAGGCTTGGGCTAGGCAGTGTCTCTGACGATGACTATCACCATGTGTTCTTCTTCTAGCTTGCCCAATGTCCTTAGTGCTGACTGGAGGTACTGCTGGGAAAAGTCGCAGGGTGGGAAGGCGTAGAGCATGCCTGTGCCATCTCTGCCCTTGGACCCCCCCACTGGCAGGCTGATCACCCCTGCGGCCTGCTTCTGTTTCAAGTAGGAGACCAGGTTCCTGAGAAGCCGCCTCTGCAGACCTGGCTCCACTGTGGGCATCCCCTCAGTGCCAAGGCCACTGGGGGTTGCCTGGGTGGCTAAGAGGACCGCATAGCCGTTGGGGCTCCCCTGCTTGATGCGTCGTGTGACCTCGTCGAGCTTGGGCTGGTCCAGTCGAAGGCGCTGGGCGATCTTCAGCTGGGTCAGCTTGCTCCCAGAAGTGTGGTCTTTGAGCAGACTGCTGATCACCCCCTGGTCCCCCTCTAGGATGTGCATAGACGTGGGGAAGCAGCTGTTTTTCAACACCAGAAGCCCATTCCAACCCAGCTGTAGTGTCTGAGCATACTCTGAAAGATTCTTCAGCTTTTTGGTCTCATGTTTTGGCTCTTCAAGAGGCTTGGGCTCGGCCTCCGTGGGCCGGTGATTGCGCTCGCTGTCTCTTGCCTTCTTCCCATGGGAAGAGTCTGCAGCCTCGTGGTGGTGGTGGTGGTGGTGGCCCCGTTCCTCAGCCCCGTGTCTGCTGTTGCTGAGGGAGTTGCTGCTGGACTCCTTGGTCCCTTCACTGGAGTGGTTCTCCTTGCGGCTGCGCTCAGGGGTGCGGTCGGAGCCCCGCTCTGACTGCTGCCCACTGCCCTTGGTCCTGCTGCGTTCCTCATATGGGGAGTGGGTTGTCCTCCCACGGTCACTGGAAAGGCTCCTCCGTTTCCGCCTCTCTTCCCAAGGCTTGGGCAAACCACGGTCCCCATCTCCCCCCCAACGCTCACCACTCCGGCTGCGCACTGAGCGACTGTAGCCCTCAAGGCTGTTTCGGCGGTCAGAGCTTTTACTGGGGCTGGTCCAGTCCCCTTCCAAAAAAGTCCGGTCTCGGTCTGAGTACAGAAGGTGTGGGGGCGTCCTGTCCCGCACCAGGTCAGTGTCCAGGTTGCGGTGCCGGGTGTATCCATCTGTCAGCAGCTCATAATGCACAGGGAGTGGTGAGGGCTGGTACTGCTGGGGGTACCGAGTCTCCTCTGCTTTGGCAAAATCCACGCGGAGCCTGCGGTCTGGTCCACCCAAGGGAAAACCCCTCATTTTAGCACAGGCGGCCTGGGCTGCATCCAAGCTCTCGTACTGGATATAGGCAAAGCTATCTCCTTTGACGTGATCAATGGTCCGAATGCTCCCAAAGCGGTCAAACTCCCGGGCCAGAGCTGCCAGTGAGGTGTTAGGTCCCAGGCCACCCACCCAGAGACGAGTGGTGGGGTTGGCCTTGCCATAGCCTATCTTAATGGGGTTGCGACCAATCACTCGGCCCGACATGGCCACCTTAGCCCTATGGGCCATATCCAGATTCTGGAACTTGAGGAAGGCATAGGCACCACCTTGGCCACGGGCAGGTCTCTTGATGACCACCTCCTCGATGATGCCGTATTTCTCGAAGGCCCGTCGCAGCTCCACCTCAGATACGCTGTGGTCCAGGTTCCCAATGAAGAGGTTGCGCGTGGCCCGCTGGTCGTCCTCGGGCATCAGGTCCTCCTCGCACACAGTTGGGTAGCCATAGGGGCGCCCACGGTCGTCGTACAGCCCGTAGTAGTCCAGGGCCCGCTCTCGGGACAGTCCCACAGCGGCGGCAGCCGCGGCATCCAGGGCGAAGGCTGCGGCGGCGTGGCGGGCGCGGGGCTCCCGCAGGGGCGGGGCAGCGACGGGGGACAGCGAGCGCTGCTTGTACTGGTAGCCTCCATGCAGCGGGAGGTAGCCGAGCGGGTCGGTGGGCGCGGGCGGCCCTTGGGGAGGCGTGGAAGCGGCGGCGCTGCTGCTGCTACTTCGTCGACTGCTCCCGCCGCCGCCGCGCAGGTACACAGGCTCTACCTTGAGCGGGCGGTCGTAGAGCAGCAGCTGGCGGGCCAGGGCGTGCTGGCGGGCCTCGCGCGCGTCCTGTGGATGCCGGAAGTTCACGTAGGCCACACGGCCCAGCTCAGGCGTGTGCGACAGGCGGAGGCTGATCTCGCCGAAGCGCTTGAACTGGTGGAAGAGCCGGTCTTCGAGGTGCTCGGCAGGCAGCGCGGGGCTCAGGCTGCTGATGAGCAGCGTCTTGTACTCAGGCGCGGCTGCGGATGAGCCGGGACCCGCGGGCTCGGCCCCAGGCGGTGGTGGAGGCGGCGGCAGAGGAGACGCGCGGGGCGACAAGCCGGAGGCGCCCGGGTCCCCGAGGCGCTTGCCGCCGCGTCCCCCGCCGCCCAGCCGCCTGAGCCCGAGGCGCCCGCTACTCGCACGGTGATCGCGTCCCGGTCGCGCCCGTCGCAGATGCCCACTCCGCGCTTCCGCTGCCGCGGGGTTTGTCGCGGGCCGCGCTGGAACCGGGTGGCTTGGCGTCCCGCAGAGGCGTTGTGCGCTCGCCGACGCCCCATCCGCCCTCCGCCTCACCGTTCGCGCTCCCGCGGCACGCTTGGCGACGATGACGAGCCTGCTGCCCCGCTCGGGCTAGAGTCTCGCGTCGCTCTGCCGCTTCATGGCGCTGGAGCCGGCGGTGCGGGCGGCCCGTAGTTTCTCACAGCGGCGGCCGGCGGGCGGCGGCCGGGGAGGCAGCGCCCGGCGTCCGCATCTGACAAAAGGAACTCGGCGCGGCGGTGGCGGCGGGGCGGGGCGGGGAGCGGCGCCGAGGGGGCCGGGCATTGCGTTATCAAGCTGCGCCGGCCGTGCCACGTGACCCTGCGGCGGGCGGGGCGAGACCCGCGCTGGGCCTGCCTCATCGCGCAGCGTCGCCCAGTGCCACGTGACCCTGTGAGTGCCGGGAGAGTGGGCCTGGGTCGCGCGCTCTGGCGCCACCGCGCGGCCTGTATGGCCGATGCTTGGAGGCTACGCGGAGTGTAGGGAACCCTGAGAGGCCGGCGGGACGACCTAACGCTTTGTGCTCCCTGGCGTGCTTTGCCGCTTTGGGTCCAACTACCTCCTCCTGCAGGCGCTGGAGCCCGCGCTGATTGGAGCAAGAGTGGCAGTTTCCATGGGCGTTGGGGTCTGGGGCATTAACCCAGTCAGTGGTCTCTTTATATAGTATCCCCTCAGTTCCAGGACTAGGCTTGAGCAAACCCCGCATCACCCTCCTTGGTATCTCCTGCCTGGGATCTGGGGTTGACAACCCCAAGGACTAATGCATGCCCTTCCTTAGCCCCTGCCCAGGATCCAAGGCCCACATTCCGTGCATTCTCCACGTGTAGGTTCACCTGCAGGAGTCCCTGAAAAGGCCATGAGGACAATTGTTGTCATTCAGGTAGTAACCGAAAGCGGAGACAAGCCTGCAGTTGCAGTTCAGTTGGAATAGACTCTTTAACACCACTCTTGGGTCCCACCCTCTTCTGTGGGCATCTGGGCAGACAGCAGGCTGGAAAGGTAGGGTCACAAGAGCTAAGGATGAAGAGGCCATATGCACAGATAGTGCCAGCCGTTATCAGTTTGCCACGCTGAGCCCTCGCTGGCCAGTACCCTCCTGTTCATCACCTTCAGGAGGACCTCTTCTCCCCAGGTGAGGTGAGGGAAAGGGTGCCCAGGTGCTCAAGCCCATTGAGGAAGCTTTCATTCTCCAAGGACAGTTGCTGGAGCCATGGTAGAACCTGACCCAATTCCCGGCACAGAATCCTTGCGATGGGGAAGAGCACACCAAGTCATGCCCTCTTCTCACAATGAGAAAGCAGCTCCTGGAGCAGCTCAGGCAGGTGCAGGGGGAAAGGTCTTGGAAGAAAGCAAGGGGTTCCACAGCAGCCTGTAAGGTCTCCTACTGGCAAACTTGAGGTTAGGAGACAAAAGTGATCTGAGGCAAGAGCAATTCCTTGGAAAGCACTGGTTCTTAGTTCGTCCTTTCAGGTGGTTTCTACAGGTGTCTTCATTGAGCCACAGCTCACACTAACAACTGGGTTTCCTAAGCACCAATGCCACAGAGCGTGGCTTAAGCAGCAGACTCCAGAAAAACCCTGGACCTCAACTGTTAAGACTAATCTAGGGTAAACAAAGGCAAAAGGCAGCTTCCCACTCCCTCCTTGTATAAGCTGACTCCTGCTAGTCTTGCAAAAACTGGAATAGACATCAGAGGCTTGGGATCGACAAAAGAGCAAGTAGGTGGCCAGGCCAACAGCATCGAGATGTCAGTGCTGACATGCACTGTTACTGAAGACATCCTTGCAGAAAACCGCATTCCACACACCGTCTTGCTTGTACTGAGCCACAATTTAAGCCCCTCCAATGTATCCAGACTCACTCCTCCTAAAGCTGTGGCCTCCAGCTCTCTTGGGTGGCTAAGACAGATATGGTATCAAGGGGCTGGGTATCAAGCCCAGCACCCCCTACCTGCTTTCTGCTGAAGTGCCTGCTGCCCTCTAGTGGCACACACCCAGGCACATCAGCGGGCCCTAGCCCCTATGTCCTGCTCTGGTCTTTTCAGCGCTGGTGGGTTGAGGGATAAATGGAAATGAATATCCCCCCAAACTTTGCAACTGGAAAGCATAAACTGGTAGGAACCTCCTGGGGCAAAACCCCATTTCAGCATTCACTATAATTCTCCAAAGACAGCTAGAAATTTATTTTCTTTAATAAAAAAATCCCAGACACACTTTGAAGTCCTAGAGTACACCAGCAACAGAAGGAAGGGAATCCCCTCACGGGGGTACTGTAGGGCCAGCATCATCAGGAAAGCTCCAGGCTTCACATCTGATACAGTATTGTCAGGAACCCACTTAAAAAATAAATTACAAAAAGGCTGTTTTGGGAGCAAGCAGTTGAACTGTTTTTTCCCCCTCAGGTGCAACAGAGATTGAGCAGACTACAAATCAGTCCGTGCACTGGCTGCCTTGGGGGCATATTTAGGCATCAGTTCATTTATCTTCCGGATGTAGTCAGACTTTTCTGCACAGCCTTTGCATGTCTCCCCCCAGTCATCCAGAATCTTCTTCAGCTCTTTAACTCGGAGCTTCTTCAGGTCCACTGTGCTCAGGTCGATCTGCTTGTCTGGAGGAGAGAGCAGGGAGAGTCACTGGCTGGGTGGAGCAGCTGCAGTCCCCCAGTAGTCCCAGAATATATCACTCCCTGAATGGCCAAACCAGCCCTACTGGTTTCAGAGGAAGAGACATTTCCAGACACATTTACAGGCATGTCAGTGCCTACTGCCCCCACAAGAGGGAACTAGCCTCTTCACCAGGAAGGCTGGCCACATATTGTGTCTACTACAGATATGCAGTGTGGACAAGGATAGGGACAGAGGCCACACTGTCCTTACAGGAGAAACATGGTTCCCATCTTCCAAGGGCCTTTGACATAGTCACCACAGACTAACAGCTCCAGGCTGGTGACAAAGAGCAGCCCTGCTCAGGCCCTTGAGGAACTTACTCTCCATGACCACAGTGACCTGGAGCCAACTGGACCTGTACCAGGATGACTCTCAGAAGACCCAAGTGGGCGAACACAGGTCCTTGGCCATTCAAGTTTTTCAGAAGACGCCCTGTTTCTGAAGACTGGGACTATATACAACCAGAGACCCGGTCAGCAAGAGACATGCTGTAGTTCCTAACTCTTGGACTTGCATACTTGGACATAGCATTTCTTTTCAGAATAGTAAAGATCACTGGGGCTTCAGAGCTTGCAACCAGAACCAGGCTGATAAACCCAAGTCGTACCATGTTGCTTCTCTGCTCAAAAACTCCTAATGCTCCTAACTTCATGCAGATTAAAAGCCCTAACCAGCCTGCAATGCTCTCTGACTTGCCATGCCACTGGCCACCTTTATCCTGCCTGTATCTTCTGCCTGGAATGCTCTTCCATTAGTTGGCCTCTTGGCTAATCCTCACCTCCTTCAAAGTTTGCTGAAATATCACCTATTCAATAAGGCCTATTCTGACCTCCATCCACTTCCATGCCAGAGCCCTCCAGCATTTAGCACCATCTGTCAAACGATACAATCCACTCATGACTCTAGCTCATCATTTTCCTCTCCCAGATGGGAAATAAACCCAGAAGGTGCACAGCATTCATTAAGTAAGGACTAGGCGTACTCACCATACTTTAGCTCACAGATCTGGCTGTCCTTCTTCTTAAGCTTCTCACAGATCTTCTCCACAGGGATGTGGTGGGCCAGAGGCTTTGATACCTCATTGATGATTTTGGTGGCTGCATCATCTGTGGCCCCGATATAGTAGCACTGCATCAAGAAAGGACAATGGCCTTCAGGAGGTGCTTGAGAGCCATCGCCTCCAAACATACTGACACCTTGAAACATCATCTCTCTGTTAGGGCCTAACTTTTTTTTTTTTTTGAGATAGGGACTCCCTGGCGCCCAGGCTGGAATGCAGTGGCATGATCATGGCTCCCTGCAGCTTCAATCTGTTGGGTGGTGATCCTTCCCGCTCAGCCACCCTAGTAGCTGGGTCTACCAGTGTGGGCCACCACATCCAGCTAATTAAAACTTTTTTTTTTTTTGAGACAGAGTTTCGCTCTGTCACCCAGGCTGGAGTGTAGTGGCATGATCTCGGCTCACTGCAACCTCTGCCTCCCAGGTTCAAGCAATTCTCCCTGCCTCAGCCTCCTGAGTAGCTGGGATTATAGACACCTGCCACCATGCCTGGCTAATTTTTGTATTTTTTAGTAGAGACGGGGTTTTGCCATGTTGGCCAGGCTGGTCTTGAACTCCTGACCTCAGGTGATCCACCCACCTCGGTCTCCCAAAGTGCTGGGATTACAGGTGTGAGCCACCGTGCCCAGCTGAAACATTTTTTTGTGGAGATGGGATTTCACCACTTTGCTCAGGCTGATCTCAAACTCCTAAGCTCAAGCAATCCTCCCACCTTGGCCTCCCAAAGTGCTAGGATGACAGGCATGAGCCACCGCACCTGGCCCACAGCTGCATTTTTCAGTGCCCTGCCTGTACTGGTAGTCAGATTCAGTCAGTGTAAACCCTGGACTCTTAACACATGCTCAGTCCGAGCTGACAGCTACCAAATGAGTTTAAGTGTTACCAGGGTTCAAACCTTTAACAGAGAGATAAGCCAGAGACTGCCAGGGAAATTAAAGTTAGAAAACGCATTGTTTCACTAGGGCTCCTGTCTTGATTTGGCCCTTGCCTATCCTGTGGGCACCCTGTCACCTTCTCCTGTCCACATACATGCCAAACTCGTTCAGGCCTCTGGGCACGCACACTGCTCTTCCTTGTATGGGATGTTCTTACCTCACTTCAGTGATAACCTTTCCTCAGAGACTTCATGGCCACTCTAAATCAGCACCTACTGGTCCATTTTCTTCATGACACCCAGACACTGCATTATTTGTGTGCCTGTCACTTCTTTCCCGATACTCCCAGTGCCCAGCACATAGTAGGTGCTTAACAAAGACTAACAGGATTAAAAAAAAATCACAGTTGCAGAATACATGCCTGCTTTGGGAAGGATATAGAAGCACTTCAGTCTCACATTAGTACATGGAGAGTAGCTGGCTTCCTGAATAGAGAGGTGGGCAAGGCCTTTTATCAAATGGCTAGTGAAGCTGAGGGTTAACATGAGCCAGGGCCAGCTGGGGAGGGTCACCAACTACTTACCAACCGATTCTCTTTGCCTCTTGCTTCTCGGCAGAACTTTATAAGCTCGTTTTCAATAGTGGCTGGTGAGAATGTGACATCTCTGTCTTTGAGGTCCTGGTAAAATCTTCCCAGATAAGAAATACAAACTGGAAAAGAGAGGGACGGGAGATGCTCAGCAATCACCAAGCTGTTCCAATCCACCAGGAAGGAACTCCGCCAACAATTTTAATAGGAGACATGGGGATGAATCATTAGAGGTGAGCTTTTCCATCACCGATTTTTTCAGTTGCGTACAGGTAGACGGAACCCGGTTCAAGGTGGCAAGGGTCCCCTGGTACACCCAGGGAATCAAAAGACCAAGCATCACCCAATGACCTATAAACGACTCCTCCCTGCTCCTTTCATCAAGTTTAAGCCCATGGTGAACACGTGTCCTTGAGACGGGACTCACTGTGACCTCGTAAATGGAGAGACTGGAAGGTGAGGAGAAAAACCATCAAAATGCTGCTGCTAATTTCCAAATACAACAGCGGACCCAGAGGTGCAGCTTTGTGATCCCAACAGACAGGGCGCAGCACCCACGGCCAGCCCTGGGGCTCCCGACGTCGGACGGGGAGCGGTAACCTCTGGACGGTGGTGGGGACAATAACTCAGGCGTGATGGAGATTTCAGGCCAAGTTTTCAACGGTATCTAGTCTCAACTTTTCCTCGTCCGACCAATGTTTTCTAGGCCCGGGCAAGATTTACCAGGGCGGGTGCCGAAGCCTCCTCGTGCAGGCCCCGCCGGGACCCCTCGTCACCCCCGCCCCGCCCTCTTGGCCCCCGCCGTCGGGTGATTTTGTGGGGTTCAGCGCCGTCGCCAGAAGGGTCACGGAGCGCGGCCCCAGGCCCCCCCATCCAGCACCTTCGCAGTCGCCCGGCCGCAGCGCCCGGCCGCCCGGCAGCACGCTCAGAGCCAGCGCCACCGCCAGCCCCTGCGTAGCCCACATCCTCCTCCTCCTCCTCCGCGGCCGCCGCCGACCGACTGAACCGCACCCGCCGCGCCGCACCGCCTCCAAGTCCCGGCCGCGCGCCGTAGCTCCCCATTGGCAGGGGTCCCTCCGCGCCCTCCCACACGCCACATCTCCATTGGTCCATAAGCCGTGGAGCCCAGACGGGCGGCTCCACGCTGCCCTCCCTCATTGGCTGGTGGTGTCTGAGCCCTAGACAGTTGTCGGCCGCTGATTGAACCCGGGCCGGCCGCAGGAAGCGGCTACAGCAGCGACGGAAGCGGTGTGGACCGCCATATTGGGTAAGGGCAGCGACTCTGCTGAGGGTGGGTACCGCTAGCTGAAATGGGGTTCGGCCACTGCCTTACATCTGTTGAGTTGACCCGCGTACCCCTGCTCTGGGCCCCAGGCTTGCTCGAAAAGCCCTGCGGATCTCCTCGCCCGGACTCCGACTCGTGGCGCAGTTGTTTTGGGGTCAGCCAAGACAGGTTAGGCAGGGAGGGAAGGCGGGCGACCGCAGGCAAGACTCAAAAGTTTCTTTCCTTTTTTCTTCTTTCATTCGCTTGGGCAAGGGACCCAACCTTTGGAAGCCCACCTCCTGAACCTCCACCTGACCGGAGACCGCCGTGCATAGCCTGACAGGAGACGTGCGGGGTGGACGGACGCCGGGACATCCGGAGGAAGGGCTCAAGGCGCGCCAAGCTCAAAGCTGGGCCGCCACTCTAGACCGTGGAGGGAAGCGCCCGGGCCGGATCATCGGTCGAGGTTATGGGGTCGCCTCAGAGTGGGAAGGTGAGGGACTCGGGAGGTGCCCTTACAAGCTCAGAAGCGTGGCTTGGTGGCTGGCCCGCCTCTTCCTGCCTCCCCGCTAGGCCTTCGGGGTCCCCTGCTGCTGAGGGGCCTCCTGAGTGGGGTCCCGGGGATCAGCAGAGAAGCACTGGAGGATGTTTCCATTTCGACTGCCCTCCTTCCAAGTGCCCTCCTGGCTGCCTGCCTTGAGGAAGGGTTGGCTCTACTCAGTGCAAAAAGGACATGTCTATGGGGCTAAAAAGGGCTTGGAGCCCGGCGACAAGGGTTGGAGAGGGGCACATCCTCTGCTCCCATTCAGTGAATTCAGTGGATCATTACCAGATATTCATCTTTAATTCACATCACAGCAGTCAAGGAAGTGGGGAAAGGGGGAAAAAATCAAGTGGCAGATATTTACATCTAAAATTCACATTACTTGTTGGATTTTGAACATGCTACCACAATATATACAGTAAAATACCTCTTGGGACAATGGTACAATTTTGTTTCCTTTAACTTTGCTTTTCTGGTACAGGTAAGATCATTTTTAAATCACTTGTTTTCTTTAAACATGAATACAGAAAAGAATGGTTAGAAGTTTTCTTGTTTTAAATAAGCACAGAATGCGTGAGGTTAAAAACACATTTATAGTGCTGAATACCAATTGGACATCACACTCTATACATTTTTTGCTCAAATTCCTGTACAAATACACAGCATTCAAATAGGTATTTACAAGTAAGCTTGAAAGAATGAAAATCAGTATTTTACAATCTTCTCAAAGGGTTCTCATCTCTGGCCTCCCATTTCCCCTCAGACTGAATAATTCTCCAACAAAAGGGATTTCAGAATGTGTCCTTTTCATTCAGTTAGGGAAAATGGAGAGGGGAAACAAACGGTTTCAACTTGCATAATGCGAAGCCAAATGAACCCATACTCCTCTCCTTACCTCTTGTGCCACGAAGTGGAGAAGGTAGCTGTTCTTATGTGATGGCTGCCTTGTCCAGGGATTGACGTTCAGAAGTGCCTTAAAATCTAAGCTCTCCTACCTTTGAATCAAATCTGAAGCTAGCCCTGACCCTCTAACACCTGTGAACACCAGATGGTCCAGAGAGTGAAGCTTGCAAATAAATGTAGGCTGAGAAGCAGGCCAGCCCTTTGAGGGCCCACATCCTTAGCAGCCTTCTGCCCCACTCTGCCTGGAGTGAGCCTGATGGTATCAGAAGGGACCCACACTGATGATAAAGCCCCAGAAAAACCCTGGAGGTAATTTAGACCTCCATCTTTCCCAGTAGGTTACGAGCATTTCTGTTGAACAAGCTGGGGTTTGTTTACAAGTGAAAAACACCCTGACCATGGCCTTTACTGTCTGGAAATAGGGGCAGTGGAGAAGGGATGAGGGGCTTGGGCCCAGGGCCTGGCTGTGAAGGTCACACAGGCCGGCAGAAGAGGAAATGGGGGCAACATGCCTGCCCAACAAGGCAGCCTTGTGACCATCATTAATATGAACTTGAGCAAATAAAAGAAAAAATAAATTTTGTAGGCTTTTTTTTTTTAAAAGTAACTTAAAAGCACCCTGGTGAAGTACTACTATACCCACCTGACCCTATCCCCCCAAATAATAAACTGAGAGGAAAATCAGTGCCCTGACTTGAATGAGTTTCCTCTGAAGACACCACTGCTCTGCTTTATAGTTTCCTATAAAGACACCAACAGACTGGGGAGACTGGAGAAACTGCCCTCCTGCCAGCCCCAAACCCTGAGTGGTGGTCCCCATGGCCTGGAGCGGATTGCTGTATGTGGCCACTTGGGAGATGACAATTCTACCTGCACGGCTATCTGCTTCCAAAAGGAGAAGCTCCTTCCCACCCTCTTTACCCAGGAGCCTGCTGAACCTGACCACATGTCCTCAGGGCCTGGAAGCCTGGCTAGGCAGCCACCCCCATGGCTCAGAGGTAGTGCTGAAAATCCCTGATTCAGGAGCTGATGGTAGGCATTCTGAACGCTTCTGAAAGCTTCGAGGATTTCTGGCGCCTGCCACACCCCAGACTCACTCTTACACCAGTCTCTACCACATAGGAAGGGGACCAGCTCTCCCTAGGAGGAAGGTGGCTAAGATAGCCCCTCTGGCTCCATACCTCCACTCAAACCCCAGAGGGTGGGAGATAACCTTTGCAGATCCAGTCACCACTGGGGCTCCTGTGGGGCATGAGGTGTTTCAAGAATGGAAGAGAGCAAATGGTCAGAAATAATGTGATGGAGAGAAAAATCCAAGATGGAGTAGGAGACGGCTGGCCCATTGAACCCTGGCAGTTCCCTGGGCATGCAGTTAGGCCAGTCACATGCCTGAGCCAGCAGGTTGGTCCAGCCAGCCCCTCAGTAGCACACTCCTGGATGGAAGAGGGGCAGGTGGACAGGCATTTGTGCAAAACGGCTTGTGGCCCTTTTTCCACCTGTGACATGTCTATATGGTCCTTGCAATCCCTGAATGCAACCATGAACTCTTCTGTCCATACAGCAAAGGAAGAGGTCCTTAGTGCAATTTCCATTCTGTGCATCTCTACCCTGGAGGGAGGGCCTGGGCTCCCGCTCCTGGGCCCTGCAGTGTGGCAAAGTGATTCTGTCTGTGCAATTTCTCCATATAGCTCCACATGGTCCAGAACTGCAGGAGGAAGAAAGCATCTACTGCATAAAGGAAAGAAAGGAAAACCCATAGAAATGGAAATGTAAAAAAATAAAAAGGGAAGCCACAACCCTTCATGCTGCTGTGGCCTCTGTACATGGCAACACATGAGTTCACGGCAGTAGAATGGAGACTTGGGGTGGTTCTCTCCTGAGTGCCAAGCCTCTCTGGCTCCCTGCGGTCGGGCTGGGGGACTTGCTTTTCAGACCTGGAGTGGTTGGCAAGCTGCTTACTGAGGGCGGCATCCCAGCCGCCTCATTGCCCCTTACTGCTCCCCTCGGCCGTGCTCCCAAGCCATGCGGGCCTGCTCCTCCTTAGCGCTCCCAGGAGGCAATGAAGCCTTGCGGTGCAGGCCTCGAGGCCTCTCAGTCTCTTCACGCAGCAGCACCCCCTCATCGTGCTCCAGGGCTGGCAGGCGGGGGTGGTAGGGCTTGGGCGGCAGCGCAGGCGGGTCCATGGGGTCCTGAGGGATGACGCACCCTGGGGCTGAGTGGCTTCGGCATGGCTGGGCCTTGATGGAGTCCAGGACGGCAGATTCAGAGAGGCTGTAGTGGACAGGGAGGTAGGGTGGCTCAAGATCTTCGTCAGCATTCCAGGCCTGGCTTGGCATGGAGTCCATGGTGTCAGTGCGAGGTGGGACCTCCGAGGAGTGCCCAAAGTTACTCTCACTCAAGGAGGACACACCGCTGCTGGCACTGCCGGACAGCGTAGAGTTGCTGCCGTCCAGACCTGACTGGGGGCTTGTTGGGGAGGCTGGGATAGGGTGGAGAGGAGACTGTGAAGGAAAGGGTGGGCATGTTAGAATCCCTCTCTCCAGACAGGCTGACTTGCCCGCCATGGGAAGACCAAGAGCCTGCTTATAAATGAACTTTAACCCTCACCAACAGCATGTTTCTTGTTTCTTCAGCAACAAGCTCCCAGCTCCTCCCACCACCCTGAAGTAAGCCAGTGGAACTCCAGAATCATCTGCATTTCTGTGGCCAAAAAATGGCCCTGCCCTGGCTGCTGGGCATTGGTGCCCCCTGGTCCCAGGTCCCAGGCTGCTGTCGGTGGCTCTGGGATACTGACATAAAGGCTGGGTCATCAGGCCTGTTGAGGGGGACAGAAAGAACCCTGGTGGGCCATGGACTAGAGGAATGTATTCTGCTGCTAAAATCTGTGATAGACTCAGTCTTTTCCAATTTGCAGACAAACAGGTAGGAAATTTTACTCTCCTGAGTTTTTCATAAAGTTCTTGCTTTTACTGAATTCTAGTTTGAAATGCTCTCTGATCACCACAGGAACGTTTGTTTAGCTAGCGAACTATGGTGTGTTGATACCTTGGTGCTGGCTGACAGCCCCCAGGTTTCCCAGTGCTCACTGCCCACACACTCTTGGTACTGTGTGTTGTTGTCTCCAGGACCCTCTGATCTCCCTGCCCCCATCACATTTGCTGCAGGACACAAGTGTGCACCTGCAGCTCAAGTGTGGCTCTGGCCACCCCCAGCTTCTGCCAGGCTGGGGAGAGAGGTGAAGGGGAGGGCTCCGGTTCCTCCTGTAGACCCCAAGGGTGGTTCTAGAGCAGACAAGATGACTCATCTCACAGCCTGGTGGGGCTGCCGCTTCAGTACATTACCTTGCGCAGGGTCCGGGCAGGGAGGGCTGGGGGGGTATCACCCAGAGGGTGGTGGAAGGCGTCAAAGTGTAGGGAGTAATGACCTGCAAAGGGAACAGAACCAGAGCCTCAGCTGGGGGCCCTGCACAGGCTTCATGCCAGCACCATCTTGCTGGGCCAACTGGGCAGGCATGAGAAGAGTCCCCTGGGGACCCCTCAGCATTGAGGGCTATGGATAAACCTCTCTTTACACTGGCCTTCTCCAAAACACAGGCTGCTGGGGTAGAAGAAACCCACTCCACACAGGAAGTCAGAAAAGTTGAGTGCTTCAGAAGTCTGTGGAACAGGCCTTAGGCAGCGGCAGCTGTAGCCCACTGCTAGGCGATGAAACAGTCTGGTGAGAAGTGTGCCTGGCACAGTCAATTCCATTGTCTTCAGCCTTCTAGTTGGGATTGCCTTCCTGAGCTAACCTGTTGTACTCAGAAACCTCACTGACCCCAAAGCCCAGCAGGATCCTTCCTGTGGTGGGGCTGTTTTTGCTTTGGCTGAGTCGGCCCAGAGAATGGCCAATCTTCTCAGCTTAGATGGTTGTTGCTGTGGCCCTTGAGCAGAGTCTGAGACCAGGGACTATTGGGGGACCCGCTGGAGGTCTTCTTACCATGCAGCAGGCTTCGGGGAGGCACTGGGGGGGCCAGGATGCGCCCCATATGGGCAGACAGGAAGGGCTGGGCCTCTTGGGCTCCGCTATCCAGACTCCAGCTGCTGGGGGCTGCTGGCACAGCTGAAGGGTGGAAACAGATGGCATGAAGGGAGATTACTTCTTGAGCCACCCTCTGGGAGAAGTACAGCCTGTGGCTTCTCCAGTGTGCACCATGTATCCAGCACACGTGTGGGGCATGCCAGCACCTGGAACTAAAAACACTGGCCAAGCAAGGCACTGTGGCCCACAGGGGAGACTGCCCAGGGATTGAAGCTGCTTAAGAGGAGGGCAACAGAGTGAGCTTATGTCTAAAGAATATTCAGGATGAGATAGCTGAATGTGCAGCAAGGAGTGAACAGCTGCGGCCTCTGGGATCTGCCAGGAGGAGAAGAGAAAACAGGACAGAAGAGTAGAGATGAGAATGAGAATATAGAGAGAACACAGGACACAGAGCTCTTTGCCAAAGTCTAGAGTCAGCTCTCCTACTGCCCAGGCTCAGTAGGAAAAGCAGGGAGCAAATACAGGTACCTGTTGGAAGAAACTGCAGCCCAGATTCAGCTGGACTCACTGCTTCCTAACAGGAGGAGGGAGGGCTGTGGAGCCCATGAGTGCCCTTTGGCATCTAGAGAACCCCAGTTCCTAGCACCCACATGCCATGGATGCAGGGTGCAGTGGGCCCAGGATAAAGGGAAGCACAAGAGTGTCCTTCTGTGTTAAAGAAGGAGTCCACTGCCAGAATACTGTCCCCTCAGCCACAGTTGGGATGACAGATTTTTCAGGAGGAGAGAGGAATGATGGCTGGACCCTGGGGTCTGAGGGTGCCACTCTGCAGAAGCAGCAGTGGACATGTGAATTCTCTTGGCCAGCTCCTCCTAGAGAACAAATACCAGCAAAAAGAAATATGTCCTTTCTCTGTTGGAGCCAGGCAACTCCACTCTCCCCTTTGGGCTATTAGCAGCAGAGAAGCAGCTCACAATCCAGGTGCTGTCACTGGATTTGTTCTCAGGCCGTGGTAGCTACATTGAGCCTAAGGTTTGGGTTCTTCCTGGTCTAGACACAGAGAGGGGAATTTCAGGGCCTAATGGGAGCTGAGAAGCTTTGGAAGGGAGGAGCTAGAGTCTGTTCTTTGAAAAGGATGTGGCCAGAAGGGCTGGGCCCCCTCAGCTGTCCAGGGATAAGATTGTGACATCCATCCATCATCATCATCTTCCTCTTGCTCAGGAACTGGTGTGGGCTTGCAGCAGAACATAGGGTAAAACTCCACTGTCTAAACAGCCTCAGTTCTGAGGAGAATTGCCCAGTCTCCTGGTATGGTTGATGGCTGGTGGCAGGAAGGAGGGGTGTGCCAATGATTGAGTTGCAGGTGAGACACTTAGCTGTTGCCTGAAAGGAGGAAATAATTCTGCATCTGATGAGCATCAGATGGCTTTCACCAAATAGCCTCCTCAGAGAGCCTGAGCCATCCCAAGAACAGGCCACTCACCCACACTCTCTACAAGATGCAGCATGAGCTTCTTGGTGCTAAGGCTCCCTGCACCTTCCCCTCTCTGCCAAAAAAAGCACCTTCTCCATAAAAAGCCACCAAAGAAGTATCAGGGAATAGGAAGCTTGGAAATGGGTCTGGGCAGCTTCCCTAAAGGGGTTTTGACAGCCCAGGATCTCAGATGCACACCTAGCCCTGGAAGAATTAAGGGGTGCAGATGTTCACCCACAACGGCTCAAAGGAGCTCTAGGCCAGGAAGGCTATGGGAGAAGAAAGCTGACAGGGCTGTAATGGTTTACAAAAGGGTGCCTGCCTGAGTGACTCCACGTAAACCAGAAACCATCAAGTTTGCCCTGCAGCCTGATGTCTGTGAGCAGTGGGGCCAGCAGACCTTTGTCATGTAGCACATGTGCACTGGGGCTAGAGGGAAGGCTAATATAGAATGACTTATCGTAGGAAAAGAGGGGTGATCCCAACTATATCCTGTCGCCTCCCTCCCTCACCATTAACAACTGTCCAGCACTGGCCTGAGGCCGCCAGTGCATAGCCCATGGTCCTGAAGGCAGGCTCGCCTGATCTGGGAGTCACTGCTTGGCAAAAAGAGATACCTGTGAGAGATGTAGTCCTCATGGGACTCAGAACCCTGACTGACAAGAAAATGATGACAAGTATGTACAGTTCCTGCCCTGGAGGATCCAGGTAGAGACTTAGGGAGCTACACTCCGGCCTGTGTGTTGCCACTGGGCAAATGTCTGATTAGCTGCCCTCTAAATGCTGGCCTTGTAGTATGGATATGCTTGCTCTGGGCTCAGCCTCTGTTCTGAGACAACCCTCCTTTCCTTCCACACCTAGTGGTGGGCATGTCCAGCTCCTTGATGTAGTCTGGCCTTGGCCTGAGGCCTGAAGCGCTAATGTATCTGGTTGGGGTAGGGTCCTGGTCGGGCCAACAGCACCTGTTTGAGCTCTAAGCCTATCTAGACTCTTGGCTACTTCTGACGTTGCTCTGCATCTCAGCTGAAGAAATGCCACTGTGGATTCTAGCCCTCCAGGCGAAAAGGGCACTCTGTTTTGGGTCACAGGTGCAGAAGTCCAAGAAGCTGCATGTTTTCGGGATATACGACCATGAAGCTATGAAGGCATCTTCAGCCAGTCTCCAGGCCCTTTGTGGCGGGGCACCCAGCTTCAGTGCCCATCAGTTTTTTGTCTCTTTAAAGAGGACACAGAGGTATGTCCTCCATGATGAGCAAAGGCGGAGCATAACAGTGGGGACAGCACATAGCACTTGATGAACAGGTACGATGATAACGTGATGATGACAGCTTTGGAGGGACATGTTCTGATGGAATAGGGGATGACAGGTTGTATTGGTGGGAACTGAATGTGCCCTAAACTCCAATAGATGGAGCAGCTAGGCAGAGAACCTGTGAGGAGAGGGGTGGATATGAGGCCAGGTTCTGTGTGGCAGGAAGGCTCAGCACTTAGTATTACTCTCTGTTAAAATTAATTCAGATCTCTGTGTCTCTGAGGTCTGAGTCTGCTTCTTCCATCAGCTTGCAGAAGCAGAACGCAGGGTAAAATGCCCACTCTCTAAACAGCCACAAGTCTAAGGAGGATTGCTTAGTCTCACAGTATGGTTGGTGGCCTGGCAATAAAAGATGAATTCACAGCAGCTGCTGGCCACAGTGGCTACAGGAGGACTGGACTCCTTTGGGGCACCCTGGGCTTCACTTGGAGAAGCCTGTCTTTGGGAAATAGCATGTCTTTCCCCTTCCTCTTGGGGCTCGTTTGGCCATGGCCTATTCTAAGCTCCAAGGAAAGATCCCTGAAGGCCCAAGCTGAGAGGGACCAAAGGGGCCACAAGGCCTGCTGAATTCTGCAGGTGGTTGGGAGGAGTCCAGGGAAGTAGTTGTCTACAGTTTGCACACACAAGCCCAAGTTTCCATAAAGGTGGGCTCAGGGCAGGAGGTACCTGGGGCCTCTTTGAGGGTAGGCCCTGGGGAAGGAGGGATACAGGATATAAACCTTAGCATCAAGCCAGACATGGGTTAAATAGTGAGCACAAGAATTGGTCAGAATTCTGGACAGACAGACAGACCTGAGTGTTGAAGTATGGCTTAGCCCTGGCCAGCTGGTACTCAGGGACAAGAGTCAGACACTCAGGATGGGGACAGACATGGGAAGAAGGCCACCTGGGGAACAATACCTTTTTCAGCCACAGACAGATTGGGATCACTGCAAGGTTTGCAGGCTCCGACCACTTGCTGGAACAGGGCTCGCTGGAAATTCGGTGGCTGAAGGAAGGAGATAAACATTATAGAGAGTGAAAACAACCAGTTATATCTTGGGAGGCAGTGTTGTGGGCCACAAGAGACAGGACATTACAAGATCAGACAGGGAAAACAAAGCAGTGGTACAGCTCACACTTGAGATATACTGAGACCTCCTGGCCAGCCCTAGGAAAAACTGTCCAGGATGTCTGGTTCTCATTGCTTCTATACACAATATTTGCGGTATCATCCTCCAGTATCTGGCTAGGACCCAGGCTGTCTTATGTAGGGCCCAAGAAACAGAACACAGCTACCTGGGAGCATCTGTTTGCATCCTTTTGTATGGCCAGAGAGATCCCCACTTTCCCATGAGCATTGACAGGTTTAGCCTCCTGGAGAGGCCCTGCACAGGCCCATGTTAGCGCCGAAGGTAGAGGAAAGGACAGCATCAAGCCTAGAGTCACAGACAGGACTTGCTGTTTTGATAGGCAGCTGCCAAGCAAACCTCATCCCTCTAGCTAGCAGAGCCGATCAGGCACAGGGAGGTGCCACTAAGAAACTCCTGGCATTCTGAGGCTAGGTAATGGTCACTGAGAGGTGACTTTTATGGACCCTGATAGAAGGGCGGGGGCAGACTGCCCAGGGGAGGGAGTTAATCCCTATAGCTTCTTGATCAAGGTCCCCAGGCAGAGCATTTGGAGAGTTGTGCAAATGGCATGTAGAACAGCCCAGCAGGTAGTGAGGGACTTCAGCTGGATGGATGAGTAAAAGAGGCAGACTTTGCTCCAGTGAGGATGCCACACAAATAGGAAGGAAGAATATCTTCCAGACCAATGTGTCCACCACTGCCTTCTCAGGACAGGCTGCAAAGAACCAATTACCTCCGCTAGACTGTTTAGGGATGAGGAGTCCAGGAATCTGGCGGGAAGGACAGATAGCTACATGAGCAGGGCTGGTTCCAGTGGTGGTTCCCGCCACCATTCTACTCACGCCTACACTCTGGATTGCTGGTCCTCAGGTTCACTGCACTCCATATCCAGGAGCCCAGCAGCCTTTTGAGGGATCTTACAGTGGAATGAGAGAGGCATGTAGGACAATGCAGAAGGCCCAGCAAATGCAAGGAGGGAAGCACAGGCTAACACACTTGCAGCAGAGGGCAGTCAGTGTGGTGGGTCTATTACCTGTCCGTTCTCCAGAATGGCTGCTGGATACATAGCACTGCTTGGGCGATCCCGGTATGTGGGCAGCAACAACATCATTTCACGGGCATGGCGGTACTTATCTGGCAGAGAGGGAGAGCCTGTAACCAAGTGAGAACAATCAAGCACAGATGACAAGCCACAGATGGAGGGTCCAGCAGTCAAGCATCCTCAGGATTAGGGAACCAGAGTAGGTATCCCTTGCAGTTAGGGTGAGGATGAGCTCAGCAAGCACAGGAGGAATGAAGCAGAGCCTGGTTGTTAGATGGTGGCAGTGGCTGCACCTCATGTCCCAGCCAAGGCTGACATACGGCAGGCTGGTGAGATGCAGATCTGCTGACACAGCCCCCACCATGCTCAGAAGCAGAGGGTGAGGAGAGTTAAGAACTGGAGCAGGGTGGCTAGGGGCTCCCTGCATCCAGCACTATCAGGAAATGGGTGTGGCCTGTATGCTGGGCTCTCCTGGGGTCCAGGCATGGGAACAGGCCAGCTTGCAATGGAGACACTCACACAGAGACAGAGACACTCAGATAACATAGCCACACAGTTATTACTTGACATACTGTGTCTTTACACACTTACCTTTTGACACCACTGGCCCTGTTCTCACCTGGCTCCCTACCGGCTTTTCTCAGAGGCTTTCGCCCTCAAGATTCTAGGTCCCCAGCGCCTGGCCTCTGCCTTCCTGCCAGTCCTACTGCAACCCTACAGCCAGGCTGGCTGGGGGCCAGGGCTCTGCACCCAGGTTGCTCTCTGGGGTTTTGCTCTGTGACACTTGCCCTTCCGTGAACTCAGGGTTCATGGAACTAATGTGGAAATTATGGGGCTTTAACCCAGGCTCTTTAGTTGACTTGATTCATGTTCTACTCCTGTGAGGCCTCTGCAGTGATTTTCCCTAGCCTGAGGGACTGTTATGGAGGCCACACCAAGCCACATGTGGTGTGACTTAGTCCCCATGGATTCAGGCCACAGCCATAGGTCCAGGAACTTGTCAACCCATGGTCCTTGAGAAGATCTTCCACAGAAGCAGCAAGAGTAACTTGCTGGCTTTCCTGGGGGAATGGGTAATTTGGAAGGCCCTCCAAATGTGCTCATTGTACCAGATACCAGCATATCCATGAGAAACCACTGGGGGAATCGGAGCCATCACAGGAGGATCACCTGGACCTCAAACCTCTGCCTGGCTCTTATGGTTGAAACCCCTGTCTGGGGTGTCGTCTGAGTGAAGCTTAGACCAACCCATGGGCTCCAGCTGAATCTGCAGCAGGGGTCAATCTGCAGCTCCTAGAGGCTCTGTGTCTCTGGAACTCAGGGTCTCTGGGGCTTTCCTTTGAGTGTGCAGTGCCAGCACTGTCAGGACACAGCTAAAAATAAGTCTTCTTCAGCCAGCTTGCCACAGGAGTCCTTGAGAAATTCCTCTTGTATTCATGTTAGTCCAAGAAGATGAGACTAAAATACTTTTAAGAAGTCAGCTTAATAAATACCAGTAATGGGCCGGGCGCGGTGGCTCAAGCCTGTAATCCCAGCACTTTGGGAGGCCGAGACGGGCGGATCACGAGGTCAGGAGATCGAGACCATCCTGGCTAACACAGTGAAACCCCGTCTCTACTAAAAAATACAAAAAAAACCTAGCCCGGCGAGGTGGTGGGCGCCTGTAGTCCCAGCTACTCGGGAGGCTGAGGCAGGAGAATGGCGTGAACCCGGGAGGCGGAGCTTGCAGTGAGCTGAGATCACGCCACTGCACTCCAGCCTGGGCGACAGAGCGAGACTCCGTCTCAAAACAACAACAACAACAACAACAACAACAACAACAACAACAACAACAAAAACCAGTAATGTAACTTTTTCCACAGTTGGTCTGAGTAATCCTGTTTGTAGAACCTCAGGGCTGGCTTTAAGACCCAGTCGTTAAAAAATGTTCTTTCACTTGTAAGAGAATGAATAAAGTATGATTTTTAAAACTCAACTTGAATTGCTATTTTGTGATTTTACTGGTTTCTATGTTCTCTTTTAGAACCTGTACTCTTAGGCAACCTCAAGAAGATGGCTATGTAAAGAGAAATGAAAAAAGCACCTGTTCTCACTGACTGATATAATGCTTTCCCAGCAAGAAACTCTCAGAATCCTTCCTGAGCCTTGCGGCCCACAGCTCTAGACAGGACTACTCTCTGTTCAGTATGCACACACACACACACACACAAAAACAGCACTTTTAGACTAACTCAGTAACATCAAACCCATATCTAATGCCCATTCCACACCAAGCATGTGATTGGAACCTGGTATACTGTCTTGCTCAGGTTGTCCGTGATCTCTCACCTCATGGAGCTCACAGCTCATGAAGAAAGCCCCACATCTGCATACTCAATATCCTGATCCGTGTGAGGGGGTTAGGATGGAGATACAGAAGCCTGAAGGCTGTAGCCAGGGCTCAGGGGCTCTGCTGAAGATTCAGACTCTTGTTGTGGTGGTCTCTCTGGGCTATGGTGGCCACAAAGGGGTGCTCCTTGCCACCACTAAATTTTTTACCTGTACCACTTCACTTCCCTTCCCCTGCCCTCTGCCCTGGGCAGCCAATCCCATGGTAGGAGAAGGTGATGGTTACTTTTCATGAAAACATTTGAACACCACAAGGGTTTCTGTGTTCATGGGACTTCTGAATTATGTGAGTTGTAGTCTAGTAAACCCCAGTGTCAATGAATTACTTAAGGATTATTCAAAATCCCTGTTTCCTAGCTCCAGTCAGCCTTTTGATCAGCAGGGGGAGCTGTCAACTCACAAGAGTTTAGACTGCCTGACAGGCCATTCCTCTCTGACATTTCCAAAGCAACAGGAATCACAGCAGTGTCCATGGGTATGGCAAGGAAAGCCAGTGGTCTCATGACCACTCTTGGGAGTGGGGAAAGTAACCCCAATGCAAAGGACTTCCCTCAAGATCACCTTTATGAAAGCTTTCCCCTCCCTGGTAATACCAAACACAAACCTCAAACAGAGTGGACTGTTTCCTCCCTTCTTAGCCCAGAGTGCATCTACATCTACTACATGCATTTGAAAGTATCAGTCTTTCTCTATGATGCCATGTCACACAGACCCTTCTATTTTGTCTCCCAGGGCCTAACACCATGCTTGACAGACGTAGGACCTGCACCTTTCTCCAGATGAGCCTGCACACGGATTGTATGGAAGTTGTGGTCTAGAAGGGACTTCCTTTCTTTCTTACATCCTCTGATCTTGTCACTATTCTCTTTGGGCCAAGTTCTAGTTAACCATTTTGCTTATTTTTGCACTTAATGTTTACCCCCGAAAGGGAAGGGGCTTCTCTCAGCCTTCCTCTGTGTGATATTCTGGAGTTTGGCCATTGTGACAGCTCCTCTCCAAAAATAGTGACCATCAACGCCTTCCCTCCCAAAACACACATGCCATTCCTTACAACATGAGGTGTAATCTCATTCCCCTCTCTGGTATCGGGGTTGACATTAGTGACTTGACGAGACAATAGAAACATGGGGGCTTCCTGGGACATCCAAGGCTGGGTAAAAAGGAGCCTTGAGGCTTCTTCCTGGGTCTCTTAGAATGCTTTCTCCGGGGATAATCAGCTGCCATGCTGTGAGAAGTCTAAGTCACATGGAAAGGTCATATGTAGGGGCTCAAGTTGACAGTCCCAGCCGCACCCCAAGCTGACCACCAGCATCAATTGTCAGCCATGTATGTAAGCCATCTCGAATATCCAGCCCAGCTGAGCCTTTAGATGATTCCAGCCAGTGACATCTGACTCCAAGTGAGAATTGCTCAGTGAGCCCTGTAAACCCACAGAATAAGAGATTATTATAGATTATTTTAAGAAGTTTTGGGGGTGGTTTATTATGCAGCAACAGATAACCAAGCATTTGAAGTAAAAAGGAGTTATTTCCAAACAAGGAGAACATAATTTCTCTCTATTCAGCACTGACGTAGTGCACCACCTGCCCCTAAGGCAAGATCCATGCAGATTCCTCACAAGCATTCAGTAAAAGCTTGATAAGTGAATAAATCAGTCAATAGCTAGAAGGGAAAGGTGGTAACCGCCATACTGTGAGGTCCCCAACAGCAGGGCCTGCTTATTCCTCCTCATTCTTCTTTTCAGGACACTGAGTATCTGGAACAGCCTAGAGGAAGTGTCTGACCAATGTCAGAGTGTAATTGAGTTCAAATGTTCATCCTTGGTTGCCTTCTGTGTTTATCAATCATCATGATTCAGAGATCTGTCCTCAGCAAGAATACCAGATAAAGTCTTAGATATGTCTGAGCATATCTTAGACACGCTTTGGGTTAGGGAAAAAAACAAAACCAGAGGGATTACAAAATCTGTTTCTGAAGCTCTGTTCAGGACTATTTACCTGAAGATACTGTAAATACTAACCTCAACTGTGGCATTCATGGCTCAGGGTTTCTTTTCTTTTTATTCCCAAGGCTGTCTTTCAATGTGCCTTCTTGATAACACATATCACTGCTCCTTCTCTATGTCTGCAGCCTTCACATACTGACAAATCTTCAGCATGCACCAATCTTTTGGTTCATTTGTCCTATTTAGTACTAGAAATGTCTGCTTTCAAATGCTGGCTCCCCTTTTCTGACCTCAGAGTCCATGCTAGGGAGGCAATATGGGCAGTGGAATGGGCATGAGAGTGAGGGCTGGTGAGCGTAAAGATCTGTGAACCAAACTTAGCTTGGCCATGAACTGGCTAAGTGGCCTTAATCCCCTTGCCCTGGAAATTAGGGCTTGGTCTGAATACTTCAGGTGGAAGTCTGACTGCCTGCTGCAACCTTATTCCACTTCCCTCTACAATCTGCCAAGGCTTTTCCCAGGTGGTCACTGCATCTTTTCACTGTGCCACACGGCCATCACTCCTACTGTGGGCTTCTCTCCATTACTCCCAGTTGTGGGCTTTGTGGGTTTCTGTGCTTTGGAGAGCTTCTTTCCTTAACGACTTCTCATGTCATAAATTTGTGCTGTTACACCAATCAGACGTAGATTTGGTCTTTTCACATAGTCCCATATTTCTTGGAGGCTTTGTTCGTTTCTTTTTACTCTTTTTTCTCTAAACTTCTCTTCTCGCTTCATTTCATTCATTTGATCTTCAATCACTGATACCCTTTCTTCCAGTTGATCAAATTGGCTACTGAAGCTTGCGCATGCATCACGTAGTTCTCGTGCCATGGTTTTCAGCTCCATCAGGTCATTTAAGGACTTCTCTACACTGCTTATTCTAGTTAGCCATTCATCTACTCTTTTTTCAAGGTTTTTATCTTCTTTGCGATGGGTTCGAAACATCCTCTTTTAGCTCGGAGAAGTTTGTTATTACTGATCTTCCGAGGCCTACTTCTGTCAACTTGTCAAAGTCATTCTCCATCCAGCTTTGTTCCGTTGCTGGCGAGGAACTGCATTCCTTTGGAGGAGAAGA
>NW_016803060.1:553250-596077 GCF_001698545.2 Rhinopithecus bieti
CACATCTACAACCATCTGATCTTTGACAAACCTGACAAAAACAAGAAATGGGGAAAGGATTCCCTATTTAATAAATGGTGCTGGGAAAACTGGCTAGCCATATGTAGAAAGCTGAAACGGGATCCCTTCCTTATACCTTATATAAAAATTAATTCAAGATGGATTAAAGACTTAAATGTTAGACCTAAAACCATAAAATCCCTATAAGAAAACCCAGGTAATACCATTCAGGACATAGGCATGGGCAAGGACTTCATGACTAGAACACCAAAAGCAACGGCAACAAAAGCCAAAATTGACAAATGGGATCTAATTCAACTAAAGAGCTTCTGCACAGCAAAAGAAACTACCATCAGAGTGAACAGGCAACCTACAGAATGGGAGGAAATTGTTACAATCTACCCATCTAACAAAGGGCTAGTATCCAGAATCTACAAAGAACTTAAACAAATTTACAAGAAAAAATCAAACAACCCCATCAAAAAGTGGGCAAAGGATATGAACAGATACTTCTCAAAACAAGACATTTATGAAGCCAACAGACACATGAAAAAATGCTCATCATCACTGGTCATCAGAGAAATGCAAATGAAAACCATAATGAGATACCATCTCAAACCAGTTAGAATGGCGATCATTAAAAAGTCAGGAAACAACAGGTGCTGGAGAGGATGTGGAGAAATAGAACACTTTTACACTGTTGGTGGGACTGTAAACTAGTTCAACCATTGTGGAAGACAGTGTGGCAATTCCTCAAGGATCTAGAACTAGAAATACCATTTGACCCAGCCATCCCATTACCAGGTATATACCCAAAGGATTATAAATCATGCTGCTATAAGGACACATGCACACATGTTTATGGCGGCACTATTCACAATAGCAAAGACTTGGAACCAACCCAAATGTCCATCAATGATAGAGTGGATTAAGAAAATGTGGCACATATGCACCATGGAATACTATGCAGCCATAAAACGATGAGTTCATGTCCTTTGTAGGGATATGGATAAAGCTGGAAACCATCATTCTGAGCAAACTATCGCAAGGACAGAAAACCAAACACCGCATGTTCTCACTCATAGGTGGGAACTGAACAATGAGAACACTTGGACACAGGGTGGGGAACATCAGCACTGGGGCCTATTGTGGGGTGGCAGGAGGGGGAAGGGATAGCATTAGAATATATACCTAATGTAAATGATGATTTAATGGGCGCAGAACACCACCATGGCACACGTATACATATGTAACAAACCTGCATGTGTGCACATGTACCACAGAACTTAAAGTACAATAATAAAAATAAATAAATAAATAAATTTGTGCTATTTTTCTTTGGTTTTATAATAATGAGAAGAACAAAGAGACTCCCTCCTTCTGAAGCCTGGAAGCAAGAGCAAGTGACTGGCTGGCAAGTTCAGACCACTGTCACTACCCTGCAAGCCAACCCTGGAAAGCATTAGATCCTATTTACCACAGCTAATTTCCATTCCACAGCAAATGTTTCTGTCTACAAGGACAGAATCAACTTTCACTTGGGAACTAGGATTAGAATGTGAAAAAGATGCTGGCTCTCAAAGAACAATATTTATTCAACTGAACTAGAAAACAAGTAATAATTGGCAAAGTAAATAGGTTTTACAGAGCCATCTTTTCTGAGAAAGCCTTTCCCAACTGAAGAAAACTTTTGGTTGCTGTTACTGTTTTAGAATAACATTTTCCAGGGTTAATTTTAGTCTCCTGATTTACTTTCCATACTTTGTCATCATGCCTGATTCCTCAAGACAAAATACTAACTTTTGCCTTGACTTTGATCTTTGTTCTAGCAAAAATTTCAATGGGAAAGAAGTGAGCTTTCTTCTAAGCTGTGTGTCCTTTCACTGAGGTAGAAATGCAATGGCTGCACAGCAGCAGCCACTGCTCAGAGTGGAGTCTAAAGCCAGCCAGAGAAGAGGCCTGGAGGCAGGAACTCTCGAGTCCTTAGTGGTAAAAGCACAAATGAGTATTCTCTAAGTCACAGGGCTGCTCTCAAAGACACAGTCACAGATAACGGGAAGCCGAGTGGGGTTCACGAAGACCTCTCTTCTCCATTCTGCAAGTAGCACCCTGCCATCCTTACCTCGGGCACTGGAAGGGGCAGAGGTAATCATCTGGGATGGTGCTGAGTGAGTGGAACTCAGGCTGGAGGAAGAAGGGCTTGCCTGGGACGAGGACAGAACAGAGACGTTGGTGACCGAGCCCTGGTACCTGGGGTTGGGATACGCAAGCTGCAAAGGGAGAAAAATCAGCAGGATAGAGGTCTGAATGGCCAGGACTTTAGGGCTGGCACAGAGTTGGCTTTTTCATGCCCTGAGGTGCTCTGCCCCAGTGCTTTATGCTATACCCTGAGCCCTGATGGAGGCCAGGCTAATGGTTGGGCACTAGGGGCCACCCATACCACCCATATGGAACAAAGTTGTTGGGCTGGCCATACTACGGTGACCACAGAGGAAGCAGGACTAAGCCAACAGGAATGCCAGGCAAGGGGGCACTCTGGCAGAGGATCTTTCCCATGGGATCTCTTGAAGCAACCAGGGCTGAAGCTGGATTTTCTTCTTGGGAAATAAGGCCTGGGAACCGATACTTAGGATGGTGTGTGGAGGAAAGGCAGCTTTCTAGCTCTGATGAGGGGTGTTCTGAATTTGGAGCTAGAGAATTAGGCAGGGTTGCCAGCCCTCAGATCAGACATTGCAACAGCAAGGTGAGTCCTGTAGGCATGGTGACCTGGCCCACTCTCCCTGGATAGCTCTGTACCTGCATGTGGTGGTACAGGTCCTCGGGAGCATCGCCCATGGAGCCGTCGCCCAGCATCACCATGTTTCCTGCTTCACTAGACGCATGTGAGGAGAGAGAGGATGATGAATGGCGGCCTGTGCCCATCAAGTTCATGGGGCTGTGAGTAAGAGTGGGAAATAGGGAGGAATCAGGCCGATGGCAGGTGGCAGGGGGACAACAGAGCAGAATGTGTGGAACAGTCATCCCTGGTTTCAGCTACCACCGGTTTGGAGGGTTCCATAGCCAATGCTCATACCCATCTGAGGCCTGGAGCAGTCCTGAGCTGTACCCTGCTACTCAGGAGCCCTTGGTCTGGGAGAGACAATGGTGTGGTACACTGGACAAGCCTCTACCTACAGCTACATGGCTTATGGCCACTCAGTTTAACGACATTAGCAGTTTCTCAGGAGGAATAAAGAGATATGCCAAATCAGGTCAAAGATCTCAGGTCCCCCTTTCTATGGGGTATTAGTCTGGGTCAGTGCCCACCTCTCCACCCCCAACACCATGATGGGATCTGCTCCTTGGTCAGAGGCTTCTTCCTAGTGTGGGAAGCTACCAAAATAGCTGGCTGTGAACTATCTGCGGTCCTCTGTCCACATCTGTGGCCAAAAGGCTTGTCAATAGCTCTCCTCTAGCAATACCAGGAAAGCCTCTCATTCATTTGTTCCTTATTTACTAAGTGCCCATTCTGTGCTGAGTTGCCACTCACACTGGAAAACAAGCCTAAGTGAGGGGCTCCTCTCACTGGTCTCCTCCTCCAACCTGGCCTTCCTGGCTTAGAGACTTTCAGTATTCTCAGTTGAGCCCAGGCAAACCAGTCTTTGATGTTCACATCACTATGCTGTTTCTTCCTTAAAACTGACTTGGTGATCCTCATTCTCCTTGGGATCAAGTCCAAAGGCCTGCATGAACAAGGCTCATTCAGAGTTGGTCCTATCCCCTTTTCCATGCCCTGGAATCCTGCACTCCAGCCACTTGGCTCTACTCAGAGTACTGACCAGGCTGGCTTGTTCATAACTTGAGGCTTCTGCATGTGTCAGTCAATTTGCCTAGATCTTGCCCTATCACCCTCCTAACCCCTAGCAAACATCTATTTATCCTTCAAGACTTACCCCAAATGCCCCCTCCTCCATGCTGCCACAATATCATGTATACACTTCTCTTAACCAGGATAGTGACTGACTGAATGCAGGGTGTGGGTCCTACGGCAGGAGCCACATAAGTGTTTGCTGTGTGCATGGGTAAGAGGGAACATGAGTATACACAAGGACTCTTTTGTCTGACCCTTGACAATTTAGACTCACCTCTCCAGAGGGAACCCTCCCCAGCCCTAAGGCCATACCTGTGCCGATGGGTCATCTTGATGCTCTCCGGACTCATGGGGCTATGGGATGCCAGAACATTTCCCCGTGGGGTGCTGGTGCCTGAACATGCAGGACTTAGCTTATCCAAACCTGGAAACTCCTGTTGAGAAATGAATGCCCCTTCATAGAGAGTAAAGAATAAATAAGTAACTAAGGGATGTGAGGGAAGAACTGACTGGTGATCAAAAATCTAAAAGAAACAAAAAAGAGTCATATGGTTGGCTGAACCTGAACTGATTCCTTTGGGCAATGCCCCCTTTATGACTAAAACACCCTCCTAACTGCATGGGAACCTAGACCAAAGGCCGTGTGCGAGGCCCCAGGTTGACTCCACACTAAGAGAAGCACCTCTGGAATGAACTGAAGCTGGTCTGAGCTCATAGGAATGTGTTAACAGGTTTTCTCACTATGGAATAAGTAGAACAAGATTTGGGAAAAAGTAGAGGAAGAGCTTATTATTAGTTGTCAATCAGTGGGCACCAATTACATAAGGATTGGTGTCGAGTTTTATTAGACTGCTAAATGGCCTAGCTCTTAGTGACCTGGGTTGTCTGTGACACAGTCTACGGGGAGACAGAACATAAAATCCTGATGTATGTAACTGAAAAATAGCACAGATCTATTTTAGCTTAATTAATTCATATTAAGTATACAGATTTCTGGGCACAGAGTTCTGATCTCAAACCCTACTGGGTGACAGCATGTTTGTTTGCGTCCCTGTGTGCAATCAGAAGAAATAACTTTTCAGGTTTCCTCAAGTCCTTCAAAATCTGTAGTGAACAGGGGCCCTAAGTCCACTGGGGATATTTCTGAGGTTGGTGTGAAGAAGCACTGGGTTTTCCACCCACTTCTTCCAAAGCATACAGAGGGCTAAAATGTATTTTTGTAGCTGGATAAAGGATATGTGTGCACACGGAAGAATGTGATGTATATAGGAAAGTGTTTTGTGCTTTTTGCTGCAACCCACATGGCAGGGAACCTCCCCACTGGCCAGGCTCCAGCCTGCCTGGGTCACCTGCTGTGATGGGGAAGTATGCACACAGCAGAGACCAAACAGGCAGGAGACCCTGGAATGAGAGGTAGTGGAATGAATACCCACCAGACTCAGCAATACTGCCCAAGTTCCTAACTAAACGACACTCCAATTTTAAGGTGGAGATGTAAAAGAGCTTCTCTGCATATTTCACCTTGAAATACCATGGGAGAATCCTAACAGATGGGAGAAATTTCAGGATCTCCAGGCTTTCCTCTGGAAAATGTGCCCTTACCCCTCAAACTACAACAAGCTTCTTTTTCTCTTTTCATGCTATCCACACTTGTCCACACAGGCTGAGACCCGCACTGGGAGCCTGGAGGGACAGAGGTGACTAGAACCTGCAGCATCCAAGAACAAAGCAGGTCCGCCCCAAATGGGTCAGGCCCACTGTGTTTAAGTAGTTCAGTCTCCCTCAGGGCTCCTGTGGCCATGGGTATCCCCAGAGGGGGATGTTTTTTGCTCATGACAACCTTGTGCAGCTCAAACAGCTCTACTTCTTGTCGCCCTGCCACTACCCAGTGGTCCTGGGTGATGAGAAGAGAACTTGGCTTGGGTGCCAGGTAGCAGCAGGTAATTGGGCTCATACCTCTTAAGATCTGAGAGACAGCCTGTTTAGCAGGAAGGGATCTCTAGAAAACATTTGGAGTCAGCCCCACAGTTGAAAATGAGGTTTGGGTATGTGACTAGGGGGCTCTATCCTCAGCCAGTCAGCACTTCCTCTAAGACCCTGCCAAGGAATACTGGTCCTGGAATGTAAGTCCTGTTTGTGTGTTTAAGTCCTTGGGCCAAATGCTACTGTGGAGGCTGAAGAGCTGGGCTAGAGTTAGGGAGACTTTCAGGAGCCTGGTCCAGCCCCAGGACCTGGCTGACCCCTTTAAGAACCGCTAGCATCAAAGTACTGCTCATCCTAGACTATCTCAGATGTGAGCTTGGATCACCAGACATGATAGAGGAAGTTGGGAAGAAGAGAGAGGGAGGGAGAGAGGGAGAAAGGGAGCTGGGGGAAGACTAAAAAGAGGGAAAAGAGAACGATTAGAGGGAGGAGAAAGAATGAAGAAGGGCAGAGAAAGAGAAGAGAAGGAGGAGGGAGATGGGGAGAGAAGGCTGGCTCAGGCCATGCCTACCTCTTTAGGTTCTTGAGATGAAAAACATCTCCAAAAAGATCCCTACACGTGGGCCATATACTTTAGCTCTTTTCCTCCACATATGAAAACCTGTTCACTAGCACAGTGCTCTGAAACATGTTCTCTGCCCTTGAATCTGGCTCCTCCTTTGGGAGTGAGTGAGTGAGAGGATCCTTAGCATCCTTCCCCTGGATATAGCATCCATCCTTGTCCCCTGTCCCTCTGTGGGGAGGACAGCTTCTCTCCCTGACCCGGCCCCCACCCAGGCTCCCTCCCTCCTATTTTCCTTTGGCTTGTGGTATAGGTCTGGAGGAAGTGACACCTGGTTCTACTGCAGCAGGGGCAGGACAGGGATCAACTTACATGGTAGAGACTGGCCCGCAACATCTGGAACTGATCAATTAGCTTCTTATGCAGAGGTCGCATTTCTGGGTGCACAAACTTCTCATGAACTGCTAGCCCAACTCCAAGGACATGAACCTATCAGAGTCACAAACAAGGCCACTCTGTGAACCATGAGCAGCCCCTGAGAACTGAAGCCATCTTGTAGTGCATGGCTTTTCTCACCTGGCTGCTGGTCCCCAAGCTCTCCAAGACATACCTGCTCCTGCATAAGCTCCTTGAGCTGGGTGATCTTCTCAGCATCTCCTGGGTGCTTGTTGATGTAATCTTTATCAAAGAAGGCCTGTGAAAGGAAAGGCCAAGTCAGGAAGACTCTTCCCAGGACTACTACTTATATGGGGCCCAGGAGACTTGAGTTCACTAATGCCACCTAAAACGTAGCCAGGCTGTCTCCTCATAGGTACATATACCAGTCTGGGCTGTTTGAACTTCTGGCAATTAGAGGTGTGTGTGTTTTATTTTATTTTATTATTATTTTTGAGACGGAGTCTTGCTCTGTTGCCCAGGCTGGAGTGCAGTGGTGTGATCTCGGCTCACTGCAAGCTCTGCCTCCTGGGTTCCCGCCATTCTCCTGCCTCAGCCTCCGAGTAGCTGGGACTACAGGTGACCGCCACCATGCCTGGCTAATTTTTTCTTGTATTTTTAGTGGAGACGGGGTTTCACCGTGTTAGCCAGGATGGTCTCAATCTCCTGACCTCGTGATCCGCCCACCTCGGCCTCCCAAAGTTCTGGGATTACAGGCATGAGCCACCGCACCTGGCGAGGTGTGTTTTTTGTCTGAGAAGGATTGAACGTGGCCAAGCCATCTAAGTCTGGATGCTGACCCCAGTCCCTTATGGAGCCTGGATGGCCTAGGTAGGGCAGGCAGGACTGGTGGACTGGGAGTAGGGGCTAGCCTCTTATCCAGCCTACGACTCACTTCTCATGATGGGCTGGGCTCCAAGGCTCCTCTTGGAGGGCACTTAACATCTTCCCGTAATCAGGATTACAGATTACCCATCTCAGAGTTCAGAGAATAAAAATGAAGAAAAGGCCCTACCAGAGAACTATGCCAAAGAAATAGGGAGTGATAGGGAGCTTAGGGCCTCATTCCAGGACCATCCCAAGTTAGTTTAGCCAAGAGAGGGCATGTAGGGAAGGCTACCTAAGGAGACTACAATCTTGAAAAGAGAAGCCTGTGAGCCACCTTCCCAGCCAGGCTGCCTGCATGGGTTTGGTCTGTGGCCACAGCTCACCTCCTGATAGCGTGCAATGCCTCCATTGACAGCTGCATCAATGACACCATTCAGGCACATGCTTAGCAGGTTGATGTTGCCATGCACCTGCTTGTGTTGATACTGGCTGATCAGGGAGCGTAGCTCCTGGTTCTTATTCTCAACCACTTGGATGGCATTCTCCAGAGGGCTCACCTCCACCTAGGGGTATACAGCACACAGAGTCATCCCAGAAATGATGATAACCCCTCATCATATTCTTGAGACCTGGGGTCTAAGATCTGTGGTATTGATTCCCGTTCCTTGTTCCTGTGAACTTGAGACTCCCTGGACCCTTTCCACTTCTGTTTTCTGATTTATAGGCACTTGGAAGTATAGCAAATAGTGAAGAACACTAGTTCTGAAATCAGAACACTCTGCTTTCTTAAATCTCAGATAATAGTTTTCTCATATGTAAAGTGGGAGGTTGAAAATACCTGCTGCTCAGGGGTGTTGTATGGATTAGATGAGAGAAGATACACAAAGATCCTAGCACAGGGTTGACCTGTGGGAGCCTAGGCCAGGCAGGTGGCCGAAGCTCTCTTTTTCTTCAGTCCTTAGAGAAGGGCCCCCAGAGCTGGGGCCGAGGGAGCAGTTGTGAAGCTCAGCTTCATCTGAGACATGTCTCACCAGTTCCCTCCTCTCCACTTCAAACCACCGAGAGATGCCAGGCAAGCTGTGGGTCAGGGTCAGTGTGGTACGTTCAATCCACAGGCTCTGTAGGGAGGGAACAGGCAGGTGTGGGCAGTTAGGCAAGTTTTGCCACACCCTGCCTACCTGAGGGATAAAACAGTGAGTTCCCAAGAAAGTTGAGCTTGCCCCTGGACTTGCTGTGTGTACTGCCCGTTTTCCTAGATTTGTTCACCTTGAATTCATTCTCCTTGTCCTTGGGGCCTTTGTGAAAAGGCCTGTCGTACCGGAACTTCCTCACATTGTTGACGCGATAGAAGCTCTTGACGCGATCTGGTACCCTATCCATCTGCAGAACATCCACATAATCTGGAATGGGCGTCACTGCATAGATCTGCAAGTCTGGGCAGGAAGTGAAGGAGAAATGCAGACTTGCCAGAGATGGACCTGAGAGGTTGACCCCTGTTATCTCCTCAAAGGGGAGAAGTGCACCATAGCACCTGCTCCTTACTGACAGCCCAGTGGTGGAGGCAGTGGCATCTCTAGGGGCAGATTAGACCCAAGCACAGTTAGGTAAATCTGTATCTGCTCTCTCCCTCTCCCTGCTCTAGTAGTTGAGTTTCATGAGCACTCAACCAAGGTGAGATGTCAACAGCCAAGTGTTCTCCGGTGCCCCTTTAAGAAACAAAGGGAAAGAGGGGAATGCAGGCATCCACCCCATGGGAGTGAGAGAAGGCTGCAAGGGTCTGGGCTTCCCCTCTATAGGTAAAGTATATTTACTGAAGAACAACTTTTAAATAAAATACTGTTTGAAATCTTTGTGGAAAAAAGGCAGATAAGAGTCCACTTGCCCTCCCTTCTCTGAAACAAGCTTGCCATAGTCATGGCATCTGTCATGTGGTCCCCAAGGAAGCTGTGTGTGAAAGGTGAGGGGGAGGGCAGTGTTTCCATTCAGACTTCCAAGTGCCACCAAACCAAAGAAACTCCCCATCCTCTCCCGCTCTGCACATCCTTGGGCCCTGCCCCAGTCCACCTGACGAAGACAAGGGACAATAACAGTACACATGGGAGTGGAGCAGGTCACAGCACAGGTGGTATTCCTGTGACAAGAGCCCTGATAGGACCCCAAGTCACCCTGTACAGTGATTGCTCCTGGCTGCCTGGGCAGACTCCTCATAGGGCAGGGTGAGGATTAAGCTGTTGGAAGCAGCCAGTCTGAGGGATAAAGACCTTCCTGAAGCCCCACTGATGACTAGACCACCTACTGCTAAGGGCACGCCAGTGCTTCCTCTTTGAGGCATTAGTGCATTTCTAAGTGTGTGCTAAGCAATGAGGACACACTCAGGTTTAGGGCTATGGGATATCTAACCTGTATGGTTGGCAATGTGGTAGAGGGCAGCTGACTGGGTGGACCTCACCTCCCAGGGCCCCTGCTGTCCTCCCACCCAGTATCAAAAGATACACTGGGCATCGCACTGTAGGATGGCGTCATCAGGATGGTTGGGGTGCTGCATGGCGACAGCCTGCGGGAACTCACTGAGCATCCTCTGCTGGAAGGCCTCCAGCCTCTCGTAGTCATGGCCACGGCATACGTATTCTTTGTTCTGCCACAAACATAAGAGCATACTCTATGTATACCTTGCTTATAGCCCCCAACCTCCACACTGGAGTCAGTAGCTACATACATCACAAACGTATCTTAAGAGCCTTCTCTGTATCAGGCCCTGGGACAGGCACAGGGCATTGCCCTCAGTCCCCAGATAATCAAGGAGGGAGAAGAAAAACAAAGCGAGAAGGCTGGGCGCGGTGGCTCAAGCCTGTAATCCCAGCACTTTGGGAGGCCGAGACGGGCGGATCACGAGGTCAGGAGATCGAGACCATCCTGGCTAACACAGTGAAACCCCGTCTCTACTAAAAAAATACAAAAAACTAGCCGGGCGAAGTGGCGGGCGCCTGTAGTCCCAGCTACTCGGGAGGCTGAGGCAGGAGAATGGCGTAAACCCGGGAGGCGGAGCTTGCAGTGAGCTGAGATCCGGCCACTGCACTCCAGCCTGGGCGACAGAGCGAGACTCTGTCTCAAAAAAAAAAAAAACAACAACAAAAACAAAACAAAACAAACAAACAAAAAAAAGCGAGAATTACCCTGTGGTGTGGCAGCCCCGAGGGAAGGGTACAGGCTGCAAGAAGCTTGGAAGAAGGAGAAAAACCTTACACAGGAAAGAGAGCAAGGTGGGAGATGTGATTTTAGAAAAAGTTATGTTTAAAAAATGTCCTGAAAGGTCCACCTAGGTCAGGCTGGTATGGTATGGCATGAGTGGAGAAGGGCAATCTATGTGGATACCGTGACAACCAGGGCAACAACAATCAAGACAGGAAAAGGTGGAGCTGGAAAGAAGGTGTCTGTGTAGAGAACTGGTAAAAGCAGTTGGGCAGAGGGGCACTGCCAGCCCCTCTTGGCATGTCTTCAAAGGAAGAAAGAGAGAGAGAGGCATCACAGCCATATGCTTCCTGGGACAGGGTTAATCACTGGGCAGGCCTTGGAAGACCCTGATCCTGACTCCAGTGTTAACAAGGAGTGATTGCTATGGGTGCCATCAAATAAATTTAAATGGGGGGGGGTGATCAAGTGTGTGATTCTGAAGGATCACTTTTATTAGTTGGGACAAACAGTCTAATGTTGCCCAGTGCCCAGGAGGCATTCAGTAGCTGTTTATTGCATTAATAACCCTTTGGCAGCAAACTCCTTTGCAAACATGTCAGCAGAACAAATAGACATCATTCTAAGTACAAATTTCTTAAAATTTTACGTTATGTCACATTTAGTTTGGGTTATGTCTCAGTTTTTCTCTTTGTGGACAAGGCACCCCCAACTCTGCTTGCTTTGCTTATATCATAGCTAGTCATGAGTGGGTGGCTGGAGCAAGTTCCCCTGAAACCCACTGGTGACACAGTCTGCCCAACCAACTGCCTAACCAGACCCATTTCAACAAAATGGTATCAGGCACTGCCAGCCCCTCTTGGCATGTCTTCAAAGGAAGAAAGAGAGAGAGAGCCATCACAGGGCCAGCCATATGCTTCCCGGGAGAGGGTTAATCACAGGGCAGGCCTTGGAACACCCTGACCTTCTTGAAATAGGATTTCTGTCTCTCTTTTACTTCCTCTCTCACTATGGGAGAACTTGGCTAAGGCTGGGCCATGTATCTATATTGTTTTTTTGTTTTTTTGAGATGGAGTCTCACTCTCTTGCCCAGGTTGGAGTGCAGTGTTGCAATCTGGGCTCACTGCAATCTCCACCTTCCGGGCTCAAGTCATTCTCCCACCTCAGCCTCTGAAGTAACTGGGATTACAGGCATCTTGTACCACACCTGGCTAATTGTTGTATTTTTAGTAGAGATGGGGTTTCGCCATGTTTGCCAGGCTGGTCTTGAGCTCCTGACCTCAGGTGATCCACCTGCCTCAGCCTTCCAAAGTGCTAGGATTATAGGCATGAGCCACTGCATCTGGCCTGGGCCATGTGTCTGGATGAATCAGAATGGAAGGGCACGCTAGAAGGGAAGTTAAGGTCAGGAGGAACAGGCTGGCCTCTCCAGTGGAACAGACCAGTAGTCAAAGGACAGAGGCATTTCTACATCTTTGGCTTGATAAACAAAACTGACAAAGAAAGTACTTGTGAAGAACTGGCCTTTTCATATCATTCATATGTACAACCCTCACCAACATCTGTTCATGGGTCAAATAATGAGAAATATAAATTCCCTCAAGAAGGGAGGGTTGGATGTTTTCCTGACTCTTTGCAGATTAGTAGATAATCACATTTGTGAGGGGAAGCAGGCAGATGGTCCAGAGAAACCAAGCTGACAGAGCTAAAGTAATAGATGGCCTGTGCATTCAGGGATGGTAGGAGAGTAGCCTAGCCTTCTGGGGAAGGCCCAGCAGGAAGAACACACACAGTGTTGACCTTGAGGCTGACTGTTGGTTTCATGTTCGCCTGGGCAAGAGCCCCAGCACTCCCACAAAAGACAGATCTGGCCGCCACTCCTTTGTACCTGGTTCTCACCATCTGCAAGGCAAAGAGCTACCTCCATTGGGACTTATTATGTCTGCCACAGATGAACTGAGCAGCTGAAATAAGGGAAGGTAGCATGTGGGTTGGCCGAGGAAATTTGTATGCATGAATTATACATGCATTATACCTCCCCTTGAGATTGCATCTTGTGTGGAGATGGGAATGTATTGATGGGTGATATTTCCTAACACCCCTTGTTATTCTTCCTCCATTACCAGGGTCTTTGAAACCACATTTGAACATTTGGACTGTTACTTGTGAGCATGGTTTGGATGGCTTAGATGCAGGTTTTATGCCAGGTCCTACCTGTTAGAAAGCTCCAAGCACCCTGAGACACTAATGTGCCCTGTGACATGCGCATGAAAGGGTGGGAAACAGGTTGGACCATGATGGAGCATTCCTGCTTGGCAGAATAGAAACAGGGGACACCAGGGCCTGATTCTGTAATATCCAAAATAATGATGTTTTACAGTGAAATCTCAATTTTGATGTACAAATTGTGGATCTACACAAGAAGAAGAAAATGACCAGAAAGCATAATTTGCAAAGATAAAATGAGAAAAAGGCAAGTTACAAGACCAGAATCATTAGTTTGTCAAAGGACTTTCTGGAAATGCTTTTGGTTTCTAATTCTTGTACAGCTGCTACTACTTCTTTTGCTGACCTCCACCACTTCCATTGTTCTTATATGATCTATGTTGATGGGGCTAGTAAATATGCCACTTCTGAAATGCCTGGGTTGGATGGTCACTAGAGATGAAGGAGGCCCAGTCCTCTTAAGAAAGTCTCTCTACTCATTGTTGGCTGGGCGCGGTGGCTCACGCCTATAATCCCAGCACTTTGGGAGGCCGAGGCGGGCAGATCACTTGAGGTTAGGAGTTCGAGACCAGCCTGACCAACATGGAGAAACCCCGTCTCTATAAAATACAAAATTAGCTGGATGTGGTGGTGCATGCCTGTAATCCCAGCTACTTGGGAAGGCTGAAGCAGGAGAATCGCTTGAACCTGGGAGGTGGAGGTTGTGGTGAGCTGAGATCGTGCCATTGTACTCCAGCCTGGGCAACAAGAGCGAAACTCTGTCTCAAAAAAAGAAATTCTCTCTACTCATTCCCATTCTGCTACTAGAAACACACTCCTGTGGAACAGGGTTAGAGCCTTCCTGGGGATCACAACTAGGTAAATTAGGCAGTGAGCTTGCTGTTCCTGTCGTATTACCAGTGCCCACACAGATCATTTTTCCTTCTAGCCTAGAATGACTACTGCCCAAGAAAAGTGCAAGTTGACCTGCCTTACTTCTGCAATGTGGTTAGCCTGGACTCTGCCGCTAGCAGACTAGCTTTTTGTAAGGAGCTATTAAGTCCGGTTGACCCTTGATGTGATAACAAGCTTGTTATTGCTCATTGGCTAACCCAATTTCTCCAAGAAGACAGGATCCCAAACATATCAAAGCGAATTTTCCCAGCTACTTTCTGAGACTTGTGGACAGTAAACTTTAAAGATATTGGAACTGGGGGTGATCAGAGATTAGGTCTCAACTGCTCCAGGGCCCACACATCAGGGCAGCTTCATTTAGATCATCTGAGAACACATCTCTATGGGACTCAGCCTACAGTGTATGCTGACTACTCCTGGAGCCTCTGAGTTGTGCTGAATAAATAAGAAAATCACAACTGGTGTCAGTAGATCTATGCTCAGTCATCCTTTCCACTCTTTTTATATTCCAGTTCAGCCTGCCAGGGAATGGTAGAGAGAAAAGGCTGTTGTCATCCTGGGTCAGAGAACTGGCTGCCTAGAAGAGGCTTTCTACAGCCAAACGCAGTGCTTGGCAGCTCCCTCAGGATCCCAGGAACCACATGCTGGCTACAGTGCAGTCAGGAGGAAAAACCATCATCTCAGATGACAAACCTTAAGAGGTCAGTCTACTGTTAAGGTCAGGGCTTTACTGGTGCCCTGTATGGCTGACAAGAGTCACATTGGAGGTTCCAGGCACTGGAGGCAGAAGTTGGAAGGTACCTATGGGATATACTTAGACCCTGGTCACTTCCTGAAGAAACTCCATTGATTTGGTAAGAAAGCCACCCTCACACATTCCTGGTAGCTACAGAATAACAGAGCAGACTAAAACAGAGCCTGAAGTTGGCAGCCAGTCCAGTCAAATAAAACCAAATGCCTGTTGTTAACTGGTCTATCCTCTGTAAAAAAGTATTCAGCAGAAAAGGCAAAAAAGGGAAGAAAAGAATACAGGTGTTAAGTGAATTATGTGTAAAATTATGTAAGTTCTTGTGACCATCTGAATGGACTCACCCGAAGAAAGAAAGGAAACTTCCTGCCATAGAAGCCAACCCGAAAGAACTCAGGCTCCAGGCGTTGCTGCTCCATAATGTTGTCATAGTAGCTGGCCTCCATTTTCTGTGAATGAGAAAGGTCTTCAGGTTGGCTTGACTGCTGCTGGTATCCAAAGCAAGTTCTCCTAGGCCCAACTGGACACTGTCTTCCGGAAAGGGATCATGGCAACTCAATCTAGATAAGAAGTAAGTGATCCTCTAGACATGACCAGCCTCTCTCCAGGGAGTTGCATTACAGAAGAGAAGGCCCTCCATTACCACTGTCTGATGGTGGGATGGGGACAGGCCTGCCCACTGCAGCCCTGTGTAGCTGCTGTGAATGTCCTTCCTAGGGAGTGGACTCAGCCCTATAGATTCCTGTACTTGGGAGTACAGGAGGCACACTTTTAACATGGACTTTTTCTGCCCAGGGATGTCTGGTTTTGACCAATACTCACTATACCAGTTGACCCCTGACTAGGTTGCTTGTAGCTCGCTATCAGCAATTCTCACCATTTTGCATCAGTCCAACTCTTGTTCATCTATTATCTGACTAAAGATGCTAACAACTGTAGTGAGGAAGGCTCAGATGCTAACAGCACTGGTACTCATTCCAAGTTAAGATATTTTGAATTTGAAAAGCTAACTAATATCTATGATGTCTAGCATTCCAAGGTCTGTAACTTTTTTAGTTGTGGCTGACCTGGCTTCACATTCAGAGAAAACTCACTGAAACTTCGATTGGGAATATAGCTCTAATGCATTCAATCAAGCCAGCCTGCCAGAACGGGTTAAGAAGCCACTGCTAGAGGAACATGCCCAAACACCAATCTGGATCAGAGAACAGGAGAGTTAGCCACAAAGATGAGGGTGCAGAAAGGGTGAGTTGAGACTGCTAGCCTCTTTTTCGCTGATGAAATCAGCAGCCATTATGATTGAGAACCCAGCACCAGCAACCAGAAAAAATTTGGTGCAGACCTTCAAAGCCCATCGGGCATTTGATTTAACTTTTTAATATTCTGCATCAAAGAAGGCAGCAAGTCAACATGTTTAAAATTGACCATAAGCAAAGTGGGGAAAGCTCTTATAAAGATTTTGGATGAAGCATCCATAAACAAAACCATTCCAGGAAAAGCTTCTCTGTGAAGCTGAGCTGCCACCTCCTTCTCCTTCTTGAAACCACCATCCTATCCTGCCTATGCCACTTATCCCTTCTCTGAGCACCATGGCTCTTGGGGTCCAGATCATACAATTATTTTTCAGGTGTTATTTTTGGTTTCCTAGTCAGACTGTAAGTGTCCTGAGGGCAGGAGTCTTGGCTTTTGTTTCTCTTGTATTGTCCACAGCACTAAACCAAGGTCTAGGCCCATAGAGAATGCTCATTTAGAAACTGATGCCAGTCAGGGCTGGGGTGGGGGGAGGGGCACAGCTCACCCGAATCCAGCTGAGGCTCTGGTAATCATAGAGGCTCTCGTACTGACACGCCAGCTCCCTGCACAGTGGGATCCCAAACTCCCAGCTCTGTGTCAGAAATAGAAACAAGGCTTCAGCATCTCATCCTCAGAATGGCCAAAGCCCACATTAAACACATCAGAAGACACACAACAAAAGGTCTCCCGCCAGCTCCAACTCGTGTCACAAAGAACATATGCCTCAAAACCAATTTGGGGGTCATGACACAGCCGTGTGGGTTTCTAGCTCAAGCATAGTTTTTAGGTCTCTGCTCAAATGTCTCCACCTCCAAGAGGCCTTCCCTGACTACTTTGTCAAGAATAGGCACTTCCTTGTCCATTTCTGTTCTGTTACTATGAAGTTATCTTAATTTTAAAAAATTACTTACTTTTTTGTTGTATTAGTCTCAATCAGATGATAAACACAAAGAGGGCAGGGACCCTGTTTGTTTTATTCTCAGAGACTAGAACAATGCCAGGGATGTATCAGGTACTCAGTAAAGATTTATTTGATAAGTTAATGAAACACTGATTTTTAGATTAAGATTGTTTAAGCTCCAAAAACAAGTATGGAAATCAGGAAGAAAATGCCTACTCAAGGACTTGGCAGTAGGTCAGGCAATTTCCTTTATGGAACTATTTGACCTTAAATTAGGCTTCAGATGATCCTTGCCTAGTTAGATTCCAGGCTTTCTGTGGTATGGCTCCTGTTATAGCAACATGTCCATGCAACAGCCTGAGGGAAGGCTGCAGTGGCCTTCATTAAGAGGTGATATTATCCATTTCCTCCTTTAAAAAATATATACATCTTTTGGAAGTCAAATTGTCCCTGTTTGCAGATGGCATGATTGTATATTTAGAAAACCCCATCGTCTCAGTCCAAAATCTCCTTAAGCTGATAAGCAACTTCAGCAGTCTCAGGATACAAAATCAATGTGCAAAAATCACAAGCATTCTTATACACCAATAACGGACAAACAGCCAAATCATGAGTGAACTCTCATTCACAATTGCTTCAAAGAGAATAAAATACCTAGGAATCCAGCTTACAAAGGATGTGAAGGACCTCTTCAAGGAGAACTACAAATCACTGCTCAATGAAATAAAAGAGGACATAAACAAATGGAAGAACATTCCACGCTCATGAATAGGAAGAATCAATATCGTGAAAATGGCCATATTGCCCAAGGCAATTTATAGATTCAATGCCATCCCCATCAAGCTACCAATAACTTTCTTCCAGAATTGGAAAAAAACTGCTTTAAAGATCATATGGAACCAAAAAAGAGCCCGCCTTGTCAAGAAAATAAATCCTAAGCAAAAAGAACAAAGCTGGAGGCATCACACTACCTGACTTCAAACTATACTACAAGGCTACAGTAACCAAAACAGCATGGTACTGGTACCAAAACAGAGATATGTACCAATGGAACAGAACAGAGCCCTCAGAAATAATGCCACACATCTACAACCATCTGATCTTTGACAAACCTGACAAAAACAAGAAATGAGGAAAGGATTCCCTATTTAATAAATGGTGCTGGGAAAACTGGCTAGCCATATGTAGAAAGCTGAAACGGGATCCCTTCCTTATACCTTATACAAAAATTAATTCAAGATAGATTAAAGACTTAAATGTTAGACCTAAAACCATAAAAACCCTAAAAGAAAACCTAGGTAGTACCACTCAGGATATAGGCATGGGCAAGGACTTCATGACTAGAACACCAAAAGCAACGGCAACAAAAGCCAACATTGACAAATGGGATCTAATTCAACTAAAGAGCTTCTGCACAGCAAAAGAAACTACCATCAGAGTGAACAGGCAACCTACAGAATGGGAGAAAATTGTTACAATCTACCCATCTAACAAAGGGCTAGTATCCAGAATCTACAAAGAACTTAAACAAATTTACAAGAAAAAAATCAAACAACCCCATCAAAAAGTGGGCAAAGTATATGAACAGATACTTCTCAAAACAAGACATTTATGCAGCCAACAGACATACGAAAAAATCCTCATCATCACTGGCCATCAGAGAAATGCAAATGAAAACCACAATGAGATACCATCTCACACCAGTTAGAATGTCAATCATTAAAAAGTCAGGAAACAAGGCCGGGCGCGGTGGCTCAAGCCTGTAATCCCAGCACTTTGGGAGGCCGAGACGGGCGGATCATGAGGTCAGGAGATCGAGACCATCCTGGCTAACACTGTGAAACCCCGTCTCTACTAAAAATACAAAAAACTAGCCGGGCGAGGTGGCGGGCGCCTGTAGTCCCAGCTACTCAGGAGGCTGAGGCAGGAGCTTGCAGTGAGCTGAGATCTGGCCACTGCACTCCAGCCTGGGCGACAGAGCGAGACTCCATCTCAAAAAAAAAAAAAAAAGTCAGGAAACAACAGGTGCTGGAGAGGATGTGGAGATATAGGAACACTTTTACACTGTTGGTGGGACTGTAAACTAGTCAACCATTGTGGAAGACAGTGTGGCGATTCCTCAAGGATCTAGAACTAGAAATACCATTTGACCCAGCCATCCCATTCCTGAATATATACCCAAAGGATTATAAATCATGCTGCTCATGATTATAAATCATGAGACACACACACACGTATGTTTATGGTGGCACTATTCACAATAGCAAAGACTTGGAATCAACCCAAATGTCCATCAATGATAGAGTGGATTAAGAAAATGTGGCACATATACACCATGGAATACTATGCAGCCATAAAAAGGATGAGTTCATGTCCTTTGTAGGGACATGAAGCTGGAAACCATCATTCTGAGCAAACTATCGCAAGGACAGAAAACCAAACACTGCATGTTCTCACTCATAGGTGGGAATTGAACAATGAGAACACTTGGACACACGGTGGGGAACATCATGCACTGGGGCCTGTTGTGGCGTGGGGGGAGGGGGGAGGGATAGCATTAGGAGAAATACCTAATGTAAATGATGAGTTAATGGGTGCAGCACACCAACATGGCACATGTGTACATATGTAACACATCTGCACGTTGTGCACATGTACCCTAGAACTTAAAAGTGTAATAATAATAATAATAATAATAAATATATATATACCTCTTTTGGTTAGATTGAGGGTCATTAGTTTACTTGATATCTTACCCAGACTCCTCAACTTCTCAATACTAATAAAAATTTTTTATTATAGGAAATTTAAGCATATAGAAAAGTAGAGAGATTAGAAGAATAAACCCCTATCCATCATCCAGCTTCAACAACAACCAACTCACAGCCAATCTTGTATTATTCATACCCCATTCACTTATTCCTCCCCATAGCATTTGAAGCAAATCTCAGATATAATTTCACCAGTAAATATTTCAGCATAAATCATTAAACATAAGGACTATATTTGTGAGAATACTCTTTGAAATAGCATCAGGGAGAAGGAAAACATTGTTTCATTTGCAATTGTGTTTCTCAAAGGAGTATATTTTTCTATCCTTCAAAGAAATTAACACCACATGGATTGCAACTGCAGGACCGATTAAAAAGATTAAAACAAACCAAAGAGGTTTTTTTTGTTGTTGTTGTGTGCATTTTTTTTTTTTTTTTTTTTTTTTAGAAACAAGGTCTTGCTCTGTCACCCAGGCTAGAATGCACTGGCATGATCATAGTTCACTGCAACCTTGAATGCTTGGGCTCAAGAGATTCTCTTGCCTCAACCTCCTGAGTAGCTAGGACTACAGGTGGGGCTAGGTGTGTGCCACCATGCCTGGCTAGTTTTTAAAATATTTTATAGAGATGGGGTCTCGCTATGTTACCTCGGCTGGTCTCAAACTCGTAGTCTCAAGCCATCCTACCACCTTGGGCTCTCAAAGTGTTGACATTACAGGCATGAGCCACCATGCCCAGCCAAACGGAATTTTAAATAGACCCTGACTCCTTGCTTTAATATAATGCCTGTGCCTCAGTGAGCTAGAAAGCCTCTTGTACCCCCATTATCACAGCTTTCAAGGGGGCGTATATCAGTCCTCTGCAAGTGCCGCTTGGGCAGGTTTCAGCAATGGACCCAGAACAGGGTCTATCTGGCTGGCAGCTTCATGGGGGCTAGCTAAGTTTATAGCTGAGTTGTGTAGAGACTTCTGGCCAGCCTTTCAAGAGCCACTCCATGGGAGACTGCTCATTTAGATGACAATGGCTAAATGTGGGGCTAAAGATGCCTTGTCTGCTAACAGTAGCTTCCAATAAAAACAGGTCTTCTCCTCCACTGGGATCAATGCTCATCTATCTTGCTGGCATCTCTGCCCTAACTTATAACCCTGATGCTCCAAGGCATCCCTCCCCACCATAATTATCTTTAGAATGAACCAGGACCAAGAATTTTAAGACACCCTGCAAACCTTGAAGGGTATGCTGGAACACTGGTGGGCTTGGGGGCTTTGAGAGCTGCCTCTGCACAGAGTTAGTAAATATACTATTTATTTACAATAAATAAGGTATTGTAAAGGTGCAATGCATCCCCATCCACATCTTTCGCCTTGGTTTCCATCCTTCAGGCAGGAGGCAAAGCTAACTCTAAAATTCCCTACCAGTGTCTAAAATCCAGTCACTTCTACCAGCTCCTGCAGATTTGTGCTTTTGTTTTGTTTTGTTTTGTTTTGACACAGAGTCTTGCTCTGTCACTCAGGCTGGAGTGCAGTGGTGCAATCTCAGCTCACTGCCACCTCCACCTCCCATGTTTAAGTGATTCTCATGACTGAGCCACCTGAATAGCTGGGACTACAGGCGTGCGCCACCACACCCGGCTAATTTTTGTCTTTGTAGTAGAGACGAGCTTTCACCATGTTGGCCAGGCTGGTCTTGAACTCCTGACCTCAAGTGATTCGCCCACCTTGGCCTCCCAAAGTGTTGAGATTACAGTTGTGAGCCACCTTGCCTGGCCTAATATGTGCTTTTATATATCCTTGTTGCTCCCTTGCAGGGACAGCACAAAAAGTTGTACTGACTTAGGGCTCATTCTAATCAAATGGCAAAGGAAGGGAAAAGCATGGGCCACCAGTCTGTTTGCACATTACATATTAGAAGTAACAGTCATTCCTTCAAAAGAGTGTGTACCATGGTAAACCCTCAAGCAGGAGAGCTCAAGCCCACTCCCACAGAAGTGGTTGGTGTAGCCCTGATGCTCTGCTAGCCTCTGTCCAGCTTCTCCTCCTGCCTGCTTCCTCCACCTAGAGATAAGAACCAACTCTGACCTTCACATCACCCCTTTCTTCTCTCAACTCTCACCCTGCCACATCCTGTCTCTTTGGAGTTTCCTTCTCTCCTTGTCTGGCCTGGGAGAGCTGACTCTCTGTGGACCAGAGCCCAGTCCAACTTGTAGCAGGTTTATAAGTCAACCACCTCACTACAGGACAGAATGGCCCAGAACTAGACTATGGCCATGTTATTAGCCACTGCTAATCCTCTTGGGTACCCAGGACATAAACATGGGACCAAGGGAGATTGTGTTGTCTAAAGCAGACACCAGAGAGCATGTGCCAGCTTTGAGGGGTGTACTGGAACAATGGTGGGTCTGGGGGCTTTAAGAGCTGCCTCTGCACAGAGGTAGCGAATGTACTACAGGTGCAATGCATCCCCATTTACATCTTTTCCCTTGGTTTCCCTCCTTCAGGCAGAAAGCAAAGCTACTCTAAAATGTCTTACCAGTCTCTGAAATCCAGTCACTTCTCTTCTACTACTCTTTGTCCTTGTTCATTCTAAAGATAACTGAAGTAGAGGCCTTGGAGCGAGTGCCTTGGAACAGCAGGGTTACAAACTAGGGAAGAGATGCCAGCAAGACAGATAAGCCTTGATCCCAGTGGAGGACATTTGTTTCACTGGAAGCTACTGTCAGCAGGCAGGGCATCTTTAGCCCTACATGAGGCCATCATCACCTAAATGAGCAGTCCCTGTGGGGCAGGTCTTGGGGGTAATGTGTGGAAGAAAAGCCAGGAGGGGCTTGCCTTGTGAGGCAGTGTGTGCTGGCAGTGTTGAGAGGTAGAAACTCACTACCTGTTCCTCCTTTCTTTCTTTGCCCTTCTCTTGTTGCCAAGGTGGCTTTTCTCTTGGTGCCAAGCATCCCTGCCCCATAAGAACATTTTTTTCCCCATAGCATCTGGGTTTTGCTTTTCTAGAACCATGGTTTTCTTCTTGAAAACCCTGAATATTTTCAAGAACAACTGGTTAATCTCACCTAATGGTTTCATCAGGAGCTGAGGCACAGGAACAGACAAGGTAGGTCTCCTGTGTGAGCCTAAGACAGTGGGTCTGATGACTACCCCTTTGAGGATAAACTCATGAGAGGGCTCACTGAGTGGTCTCTACTCAGCATAGACTGCTCCTCCAGCAATTCAGGGCAAAGGCAGGATTGCAGAAGTGAGGAGATTCCTGAGAAGGTGACCTATGGAGTCTCCTAGTCCTTCTCTCCTTCTTGTCCATCTATAATACTCAGGAACACTTTGTGGTTTACTCCCTAGTCCATGTTAAAGTTTAATCCTGCTTTTCTATGCATTACTATAATGTGGGATGAAGAGGGGACCATCAATGCTCATGCATCCCACAGGCAAACTCAGTCAGATTAGGATAACTCTCTACTCTGTACTCTGTGCCCATGGAAAGAAATGAGAATGAACACACTAGAAGCACACATGCATACTCACACCATGCTTATGTCATTCCCTGTGAGCTAGGAGGGCTTGCTGGGCATGTAGGTGAGGGGCAGCTCCAGGTTAGCCAGGAGCCAGAAAACCGGCCTAAAACTGCAAGTGAGGGGCTCTGTGTCAGGTCCTGGATCAGCAAGGACCAGAGGTTTTGGGTCAGCTTTGTGGATCAGTCGCATGGGTAGTCTCTAACACCTACAATCTGGATATGGCTTTCAAGTCACAGAATTAAGCTGTTGTCTTTTTCTCCCTCAGAGAAAATCATGCGGCCTCCACATCTTAGGCACATAGATAGGCACCCACCCAATCACCACCCCGCACACCACCCCCTGTAGCTGCTGTTAACCCTATGGTGTCAAGATGCCATGCATCACAGCAGAAGCTGAAAGGTTCTGAGAGCTGAGCATGGGCATCCTTTCTGGGCTAGGTTACGTAAGAGTTTCTGTGCTTTTGGAAAGGTTCCTTCTTACCAGTGCATTCTCTGTATGGGGAAATGTTTTCTGAGTGAATATTTTTGACAAACACAGAAGTCCGCCATGTTATGTAAAACTGAAGAATGTTTTCTGATTTATAGGCAAAAGCCATTAATGTTTAAAACTTTCTTTTCGATGAAAAAACTCATCTCAAACACCAATTTCCATCTGAGTCAGGGGCTCAGCTACTACAGTTCCCTGAATGACCCTATTTCAGCTTCAAAATGTGCTCAAAGCTTAGTAATGAGAAAATGGCTTCAACAAGTTTTTCCAGCACATGGGCCACATCCAACAGTAGGTAGTCAGAGGGCCCCACATAGAGCTCTCCCAGAGATGGGAGCAGAATGGCTGGAAAGCCCCAAGGAAGCCTAAACCAGTGCTGACAATGCTGCCAATCCCATAGAAACTAGTTTGATGGAAAGTAACCCCAATCCGAGAGGAGCCCTGGCTGTGCTGTAGGGAAGGGAAATCTAAGAAAAGAACATATACCAGTAAGAAGCAGTTTAGGCCTCCTTTGGTTGTGATTAAAATCCATTCATTTCTACCACTCATATTTTATATGGCAGCAGATTAGAAAGCCATATCAGTTCTTTAAGTAAATCCAATAAAAACAAACAGGGTTCCAGAAGCCCCTGCTGTAGAAGCATTCGTATTTATAAATATGCAAAGCTGGTACGTGGGGTAGTCTCTAACACCTACAATCTGGATATGGCTTTCAAGTCACAGAATTAAGCTGTTGTCTTTTTCTCCCTCAGAGAAAATCATGCGGCCTCCACATCTTAGGCACATAGATAGGCACCCACCCAATCACCACCCCGCACACCACCCCCTGTAGCTGCTGTTAACCCTATGGTGTCAAGATGCCATGCATCACAGCAGAAGCTGAAAGGCTAAAGGGCTTGCCTAATGACGCGTACCTTGCCTTTGTTGAAGTAGTGAATGATCTTCCGGCACAGTCCCTCCTTCCGCTGCCACTCTGTCTGCGATGGGTAGTGGAGGAATTCCCGCAGTGGCCGGTCCTCCCACTGCAACAGCTCACAGTAAAGGAGCAGGGTAAATGCGGCCTCTGTGGGGACAGACACCATGGAGGTCCAGGGGCTTTTCTTGCTCAGGGGCCCAGGAGCAGCCTAGTGTCAGAGGACTATGCTGGCAGGATGCCAACGCAAGTCATGTGCAGCCCAGGTCAGGGACACTGGATACCAAAGACGGAACAGCGGGGCTGCTCAGCAAGCCAATAACCCTGGTCCATAGCATGAAGGAGCCAAATATCCTGGTAGACACCTTCCTTCCATGGCCTGGTCACCTGTTCTGGTCTCCAGATTAATAAAGAATGACTCAGCTACCCAAAAGTCTGTGTACAGGTGGCTTTGCTGTGGGAGACGTTGACACATCAGAGAGAGCTCTTGGGTTCCTTTCTGCTCAACTGACTACAGCTTCCTTTCCAACCTTCTCAGAACTAGCTCTTAGGGCTCCATTACCAAAGGAACCTAAATTGATACTAGACCCAGAGTGAAGGCCTGGCAACATCTTACTCTATGTGTGGAACAATTAGAGAGGGTTATGTAAAACAACAGCAGTGAAATACCATGGCTCCCTACATTCCGAGGGATGAGTCACACTGAATCACAGCCATGGCTCAGGGGCCTCATTACACAGTTTTCTCTCTTCTGTTCTATTTGTTCATTTTCAGTGGGCATCTCCTACTGGCAAGTTAATTAGTTCTAGCTTCTGTGCTTCTGCCTGGTTTTCAAGGTTCTGCTCAAATCTACTCTCCATGACTATGAAGAATCTCATTTCTAACCATTTATCGACCCACTTCCAGCTTTAGCTAGGCCCACTTGCCTGTGTCCACTCTTTAGGCTCCTCCTTATCCTTGCCCCTTTGCCTATGCCCTTGCCACTGGAACTTCCCGCCAAGGAATGTACACACCTCCTCATGGGATCAGGAAGCCTTTTTTCTCTAGGGACAAGCCTTGTGGAACTCAGGGCCTCCCTCTGGAGCTTAGGAAACCATGGAACGTCTTTTTCTTCCTTGCCTATATTCTTTTCAGATGTCATTCCCTGAGCCATCAGAGACAAGGCTTAGCACTCTTTCTCTGTTAAAGTCCCTGACCCAGCCTCTCAGTCATGGCCCAGTTCCCCAGAAGTTTAGCAAATGCTTCTGCTGATATACAACATTTATTAAAGTCTTTCTCTTCACTGCCCTCTCAGAGGGTTGCTGGATCACGGGTGCAAGTGGATGCAGAGAATGGTAGACTCAGCCCAGTCATTTTATTAGTCAGCTGAATTTAAGATTCAAAGCCCAGTCATTTTAGATTTAATTCTTGCCAAGCTGTGCTATCAGATAATATACCATCTAAGCCAAACACTCTCTAACAGCTAGAGATAAAGGAGGATTCTCTGTTTCTACAAATCTATCTAATTGCAATAGTGTTTGCAGAGAAGGATAGCTTAAATTTCCTGGTCTATCACACAAATTCAAGTCCTATCACCTAAGAGCTAAGACATAATGGCTGGTCACTGCAATGGAGAAAATGGTTTTTTGGGGGGAACGATGGCATGTCAATCAGACAGGACACACACGCATGCACACAACCCCCTGATTCAGCGTGGTTCTCAATAAACAGTTGTGACAGCCACTTTGAAATGCTTAAAATTTGTTCTAGTTAGAAAAGGCCTTGATGTTGGATTAAATTGTAGATACAATGACAGGCCCTGTCTGGCCTGTCAAGAAGTCAGATGAACACTCTTCATACTCTGCACTGGGAGCGCAATGTGAGGCTGCTATGCAGTTGCAGGGTCTGAAGAACCTAGCCTGCAAGGAAGGTCTGCTAGTGAGTTCTGGAAGTTCCAGGGTTCAGGGGATATTCCTTTGTTATAACCTTAGCTCCAGCTTTGAAAGTCCTAAAAAAGGCTCTCTGTTCATAAGGAGTGACAGTTAGCTCAGGATGCTCTGAACCTGGTGCACCAGAATTTCGAGGTCACCCTTGAGACTTCAGAGGGGTGGACAGGAGGGAAGGAGAGTGAAACAGCCTCAAGTAGTGGAGGACATGGCACAAAGGTACAAGTGGAAGTTCTGCCTGCTTTCTCTCTACCATGTGCCACAAGGAGTTGAGGGAAATGAGTGAGGTGAGGGGATAGCACAAGCCCCAACATTCTGCTGAGATCTGGCAGGCACCAGCCTGAAGCCTTTCTCTGCCTATTGTACAAATCCCTTCAGTTTGTCCTCATGGTCAGGCATGGCTCTCTCTTTTCCCCACTTACCTGTGTAGTTTTCGGCCTGCAAGTGCATGTCACAAAGCTTATGGATGTAGCGGATATACATTTCTTCCTTGTTAATCTCAGATTTGTAAAAATTCTATAATAAAGAGAAGGAAACACCTGTCAACTACCTGTGGAGGCCATAGCCAAGCTCTGGGCAGCTGGCCAAAGCCGTGCGTGTGCTGGGCAGGAGAGGGAGGGCAGGCCCTGGAGGCAGACAGCACCAGAAGGAGAAAGCACCAGCCAGAAGGAACACCTGCTGTGGGTGGAACCACTGGCAGGTCTATGGGAGCCTTGGATAGTGTGAAAGAGGAAAAGCATTAGGGCAGATCAGGAGTCAGGGTTGACTGAATTGGGGCATGTCAGACTTACTGAGTCCCTGCCAAGAGGCCAGGCTAGAGCTCTGTACAAAGAGAAGCTCATTTCATTCCTTCCCCAAGTAGGAATGTGTCTGGGGAAGTGCAGGCCTCTAAGATACCAGTAACTGGGCCGATGTCCTGATTCAAACCCTTAGGCCTATAGCCATGTAGTGTAGAAGGGCCAAGCCAATCAGAAACCATTTCAGTAGGCAGAGAGGTCAGGGCCCATGTCCTCTCACCATCAGGTTAACAGTACAGCCGATCTTCTTATTCTCTGTTTCCTCTCCTTTCATGCAGTCCCTGGAAGAGACAGCACAGATGAGCACCAGATACGAAGTGGGGCCATGAGACAACACATAGAACTGCACTATTACTGGGGCATTAGTATGACCAAATCCCAGATTGAGATGGCCTCCAACATCTGCTTCCATAGGAACTGCTTCCATAGATGAGGAGTCTACTGTGAGCTCCTTCAGCTTTGGACCCACTCTCGGGGTTCAAATATCTCTGTTCAACTGAGCCCCTTATTCTGGTGGCAGAGCACAGAGAGAGCCCAGAGCTACATCAGGGTATTAAGTGGCACCTACAAAGGTCCTTGGCACAAAAGGACATATTAAGTTAAAGGCCAAATCCTCAACTTCCCATTAAAGGGAGGCACAGAATTCTCCTTAAAGGACAGGTTTCATTTTGTAGGAGTGCTGAATAGAAGCCAAGATCCTCCACTTCATGGCCCTAGCTTCAGGGCTCTGTACATGTTCACCACATAGTTGATATTTCTCCCTATGGTTTCCTTCCTGTGTACTAGTCTTTGGAGCCATCTATCACCAGAAGCAGCAAGTCTCGTGCTTAAAGCATCAGCCAGGACTGAGCTGCATTCATACCTAGCAGGGTCTGGGTATAGGAGGTGTCAGGGATGGCCTGTGAGAGACAGGAAAATAGGAACACTGAGAATGAATCCTTTCCAAGATAGGGAGAGGGTTGGTCAAAGCCAAGCTCCTCTGGAAAGGAGCAGAAGCCTGGCACAAGGAGATGAAGGAGAATGAGAACCAGACTGGTGAATCCAGCAAGAAGTCTCCTATGCACACAGCCAGTCAGAGAGCCATCTGCCTGATGTGTCTCCTTCCATAGCAGCCCACACTGCTCTAGAGAAGATCTAGTTCCTTGTGCAGCTGTGTATTAGCAGCTCTGGGGAAAAGCTGCAGAAAGGGGTTTATACAGATTTCTAGGGTCAGGTTGGAGAGTGTCTTTGGCTTTGCTCCACTGACAGGCACAGGGCCCAGTGAAGAGCAGTACAGCTGGGAATCAGGGGCCCTAGGCCAAGTCACTGAGCCTCTGGATGGCCATTTGACAAACCCAGTTCTCCCCACCTTCCCATGATGCAGAGGAAGAACCCTGGGATGACTCCTTTGAAAGAAAAGGATGTTGAAAATCCATACTCCTCTCATGATATTTTGCAAAGCCAAATGTCCTTCCTGTGGAAGTCTCTGGTCAGAGTTGACAGGTTTGTGATGTTTGGAACCAAGGCCCTCCTTTCTTGGGGGGAGGGGGTTGACCTATCACCACATAAGACATTTGGTTCCTATGTAGCCAGACATGGGGGTCCTGAACATCCTTCTGCACAACCTGTCCCTTTAGTGCTAGCAGGGCCAGGAAACTGCTTGACTTTTCAAGAGGAGTGAGCCTGAGGTCAGATGGGCAAGTTGTTCCAAGCAACCCACACAATGGCAGAAGGCATCTGTCTCCCCATTAAGTTGGCCCCATGAAGGGCAGTGAGATCTTACCTAGCCACTTCGGCATTTAGTGTAGCTGTAGGCAGGCATGTAGCTGGGCTACAGAATGGGGGGATGCTTAAGACGAGAGCACATTTCTCAGGAATTCCATTTCCATTTAGTGATTTGTATTTTCTATAAAGCACCTGAAACACTTACCAAGCATTAACTTCTGTTTGGCCATAACCAGAACTTCATAGCTAAGTCCCTTAAACAGAAAGGAACTGGCCTCAACACTATGATACTAGGGGTATCCTACACACTTCTGTGCTCTATGACTGCTTCTCCTCTGCACTGCTGACAGCAGACTCTTTTTTGTGTAGCTTTGCACCACTTCTGTGTGGCTACTTCATGGTGGATGTCTTTTAAAGTTTGACTTAGGTGCAGCTGTTGCTTTCCCTCTTGCTCTTTCTCTGAAGGGTGAGCAGGGAAGACTCCTGAAAGAGGCTTCTGAAGCATCTGGCTCACCTGGGTAGTGGGTTGGCTGGGGACTACATCAGTGACCAGGCAGCCCTCATTGCAACCCGAGGGGTCTGGGAAAGGCAGGCTTCATAACCCTCAGTTGCCCGTTCCAGGTACAGGTTCCACTTTGAGCCACAAGGGCTTGGCAACTCTAGCTCTGTCCCTGTCTGTTCCAGGCACAAAGAAAACCCTTCTAGGGCTCTGCTTCCTATCCTGGGAAATATAGTTACTACCAGTGAGAATCTTCATGTTTGACACAGAGTGTCTGAAATTCACACAAAAGTTAAAGACATTGATATAAAAGCTGACGAGGTATTCCTTTGAGTACCTAAAGTTTTGCCAGTCTAACATTGAATCTTACATAACAGGTTCAGGTAATTCTACAGTACAATCTGTTGATTATGTTTAATCAATGTATATATTTTAAAACTTTGAACAATTATTTTTTTCCTTTTTGTTTGATGTCCTTTCCTTGAGTCATATCAACAACTATTTTTACTTTTTTTTTTTTTGAGACAGGGTCTCATTTTGTCACCCAGGCTGGAGTTCAGTGGTGCAATCTTGGCTCACTGCATCCTCGACCTCCCCAGATAAAGTGATTTGCCCACCTCAGTCTCCAAAATAGGTGGGACCACAGGTGCATGCCACCACACCTGGCTACTTTTCCAATTTTTCAAAGAGATGGGGTTTCGCCATATTGCCCAGGTTGGTCTCGAACTCCTGAGCTCAAGCAATTTGCCTGCCTTGGTCTCCCACAGTGCTGGGATTACAGGCATGTGCCATTGTGCCTGGCCAACAACTCTTTTCTTAGTAAGTTCTTGAACTAACTGCACTGAGGTAGAGGAAAAGAGTTGCTTGGTTTCTGCATGGTCTTTCCAACAAGTTTATCACTCATTATTTACTCTGTACCTGCCAGGAGCCAGTCCCCATACAGGGGAACAGGGAGATAAGGACAAGGTTCCTATCCTCAAGGAGCTGGTCCTCTTTTGTAAGGTAAGACAGAAAGATGACAAATGATCATCATTCAATGCGTGCACAGAAAGGTAAGCTCCTGGCTTGGGAAAGCTTCCTTAATAGGGGTGAGTTGGAAAACCACTCTTGGGAGAGAACACAGCATATAGAGAAACCTGAAGGGAAAATACAAGTGATTAAGTGGTGACAACATGGAGAAAGAGACAGGGCATGGTTCTTGAGTCAGCTAGATCTGGATTCAGATCCTAGCAGTGGTACTTCTTAGTTTCTCCTCATGGATAAAAAGAATGAGGATGCTTATAGGATTAGAGAAAATGTATGTAGAGCACTCAAGTGGTAGATTTTCAATAAACAGGGGCCATCATCAACATTATGCTGTTTCCTTTCACGTTAGCAAGGAGCAATACTGGGAGGCTGGGGTGTAGGGCATGAGTACTGGGGACTAGCAGAAGATTGGTCTGGAGAAGTGAGCAAAGGCCAGTGATGCCATATTAAGGATTTTGGACTTTTTGTAGATACCACCACTGAGACAAGAAATAGAGAATGAAGTTGGTTTTGGGCATGAGTTTGAGCTGCTTGTAGAAGGTAGCTAAAGAAATCAAACAGGCAGCTAGAACAAGACCTTGGAGCCTAAGAAATTATTTTCTGCTCCTTCGTTAGGCCGTGGTGAATAAAGCCAAACTTTAGAAAATGTTTTGGTAAGGGGGAGGTGCAGCGCTTTGTCCATCTCTCTGCCCTGTCTAATTGTAGCTGCAGGAGAAGCTACGGACCTGGTGTGAACAAAGAAGTCTCCTGCTGTAAAAGGGGCCCCAAGGCCAGCTTTGAACTTGAAAGGCCCAGGAAAAACAGCCTGAAGTTCACACAAGCATAGCTGTGCTACAGAATGGGGGGATGCTTAAGACGAGAGCACATTTCTCAGGAATTCCATTTCCATATCCAGGCCAGTGCATTGGACACCTGAGTCTTTTGCACAGCAGCACCTTCTACTTCAGCAGCAACTGGAGCCAGGCTTAACTCTCCTATTTCCTGATCCATGAGCTCAAAATGCTCTCTTCATTTGGCATTTGCACAGCTTTTACCACAGAGAAGGCAACTATTGCTTGGAGCTGGGTTTCATTTATCATTTCTCCTCACCTTCTTCCAGGCTCCCAAAAGGTACCTTTAGCCATCACCTGAACCCTGCTGAGAGAATGATTAAGGCTGCAGTTGTGGTTTCATTGTTATGTTTGGACTAATTCAAAAGCCATGATACAACCGAGAAGGCAGACTTTCATTAAGAAATTCTAATTCTGGCTGGGTGCAGCAGCTCAGGCCTGTAATCTCAGCACTTTGGGAGGTCGAGGTGGGAGGATCACTTGAGCCCAGGAATTTGAGACCAGCCTGGGCAACACAGTGGGACCTTGTCACTACAAAAACAAAAAACAAAAACCAAAATTTAGCCGGGCATGGTGGCATGGGTTTGTAGCCTCAGCTACTTGGGAGACTGAGGTGGGAGGACAGCTTGAGCCTAGGACTTCGAGGCTGCAGTGAGCCATGATTGCCCTCCAGTCTGGGTGACAAAGCAAGACTGTCTTTAAAAAAAAAAAAATTCTTATTTCACATGAACTCCCAGACTGAACAAAATATGAAGATCTCTGAGCTCACAGGCTGTTTCCTCTAATCTATTCTGGCCATGACCAGGGGACAGAAATAAATAGACTTTAGACAAAGAACATAGGCATTGAAAAGTGGGGTCCCTAGTCCCTGGAAAAGCCAACTTCAAGTCCTCTAGGTGATACTTCTCTGCTCATCTGCCATATGGTTCGGAGGAAAGTCTGCACTAAGGACCTACAGCTGTTCCCTGCCCTGCTCTGGAGATAGCTTTACTCTTCCCTCTTGCTGTGCCCATTCCTCTGAGCCTTAACCCTTCTGGATGGAAGGCCAGATGACTACATATCCCCAAGATCCCTCCTGGGTACATGTGCCCACATTTTAGCGGGGAATCCCAGGAGGCCCTACCCTACCCCTGGGAAAAGTCTCTGTCTCTTCTTGATCATCATCAGATTCCTACTGACTGGTGATGGCACCCAATATCACAACAGTCCTCCCCATGAAGGGCACATGGTCTCAGTTTTCAGGTCAGGGGGATTCCCTTGCTAGAGAGAGTGTCCTGACAAAAGAAGAGGTGAGCGGGTGGCGGAGAAGATACCTGTAGTCAAGAAGACGTTCCATGAGGCGGGTGACTGAGGTCACAAAGGAAATGCCGGTCTCACGCCATGTTTCTTGTTCAACCTTCTCCAGCAGGCTATTGGTGGAGGGGTGGAGAAAGCAAACACAATTCATGAGCCTTCCCCTGGGCACAAGAGTGAAGTCCAAGAGCCCATGGAGGCTGTGATGGATCTGGAGACAGCAGACTTACCACACTGCAGTCTTACCTGGGGTAGGGCCCAAACAGCTGGGTTCTACTCCATGCAGCAGAAAGCAAAGACAAGGAGGTTACTGAACTGGCAGCAACAAGTGAAAACACAGCTTCTATTTCCATGTACAAGTTCCTAAGGATGCCACTGAGGAGGAGGGGAGGGAGGGGCTTGGCTCCAGCCACCTTAGGCATACACTGTAACTCACTTCTGTTCTGAAGGAGTGTTGAACAAGAGCCCACTGAGGGATAAGCCTGGCTTTGCCAATGGCTGACTGTCTTTATCACTGCCCAGTGCCATCCTCAGCAAACATACAAACCAAGCTCTGTTTTCAAAATTTTAATTTTCTTTTTTAAGATGGGGTCTTGCTATGTTGCCCAGTTTGATCTTGAACTCCTAGCCTCAAGTTATTCTCCTGCCTCGGCCTCCCAAAGTGCTTGGATTATGGGCATGAGCCACCGTACCCAGCCTAAACCCATCATCTTCATGGAAACTAAGGGAAAGATTCTCATTAGTCTTGGGGCCCCAATATAAGGGAAAGTGAACAAGTCCAGGAGCTATACTTGGCCATCCTACTGTTGCAGGGAATGCTCCCAAGCAAAATGTGCCAGAGCCAGGAGCTAAATGCACAGGTTCTTTTCTTACTTGACAACCCCATGCTCCTGGTACCTCAGGGCAGCCCCTGGCTTCTCCAAAAGCCTGGCTTCTGAGATCCTCTGCCATCCCACAGGTCTTTCCTAAGGGACAATGACTTGAACTCTTCCTGCTCGCTCCAGTGATGAGCCTAGGTCCATCCTTCACTCCATACAATTTTATTCCTGATTCCTTTCCACACTGTTCCTTGCTCTCTAAGGTCATGAGAGTCACCTAGGGTGGCAGACCCAGCTAGGGGTCTAGTACTGGGTACTTAAACCCACAGCCTGACTGCTGTTAATGCTGCTGCTACAATGATGGCTGTCTCCTTGCACAGAGCATACTGCCTAGGCCAGGCTTCTGGGAAAGTGAGGGTTTTCCAGGTGACTCCTGTTGTTAGAGAAGGTTAAGAACACTGAATCTGACTTCTGTGGCTTTATCTGTTGAGAAATGTACCAGCATTTTTCAACTGTGTTCTGCAGAGGTCTCTGTCCTAGAGGACAGGTGGAAATGTTCTGTGAGCACACAAGCATGGGAAATTGGGAAATGCTGATCACTATACCCTCCTTTTGGAGATTTTTCATATCCTTTTTTTTTTTTGAGATGGGGTCTTGCTATGTTGCTCAGGATAATCTCGAACTCCCGGGCTCAAGCAATCCTCCCACCTTAGCCTCCCAAGTAGCTGGGATTACAGGTAAGTACCACTGCACCCAGCTCATATCCTTTTGCACAACAAAGTCTTTGAGAAGTCCTATAATAAAGAGGCTTGTTCAATTTTGCTTAGTTGAATCTTTTTTAAACTAATTCACCCATGATTTACATTTTTTTTTAGCTTCCAAAAACACAAATTTGAAAATGCTGCTCCATGTTATGAGTGGTTCTCAGTTCTTACACTGATTTTAAAAGAGCTTATAAACATGATTTCGTCAGGTAATTAGTAATTGCAGATTATTTTGTACTTTTCCTTTGTAGCAGTCATTTGTTAGCGGCCAAGGAACACTGCCTTGTTTCCACAATTAGACAAATCTTCGGCTAAAAAAGAAATACTAAAGGATGGATTCATTTTCACAAATTATAATTATTTAAATTTAAAATAAATTTACATTTTGCCTCATGACTCCTTAAGAAACAAAGTGGGCATGGTATAGCAGAAAGATTCCCCCATCTGGAAATTAGAAGATCTGGGCCCTCCTTCCAGAGCTGTCTGTTACTGATGACACAACTGAGGGCATGCTGGCACTTCCCTGAGCCCAGTTCTTTATTTCTCAAGTGGGAGGGAAGATAATTTCTACTCTGTACACCTTGCAGGTATGTTGTGAGGATCAAATAAGGTAAGAAATGCCAATACATTTTGCACACCGGAAAGTTCTAAGCCAATGGATAGTATTACTCCTGAAAAAATATGCTAGAGGTTTGTTTTCAAAATGGAACAAAAACAAAGAACATCTCAAAGTTGGACATAAGTACGATGGGGAGGGTATTCTGGAGCTGTAAATATCTTAAGATTTCATTTTTTAGGAAGATAAAATAGCAACATCACTATCTACTTGGGAGGGCCATAGTTCCCCTGGGTCTCTCTTCAGGTCTCTTGGCCTCCATCAACTTAAGCCAGAAACCATGGAATGGAGGACCCAGAAGAACCCTGGTATCATTCAGTACAACCATCTCATTCCACAAACATGAAAACTGGCCTGGAAAGAGTGTTGCAGCTTGTTCAAGAGCTCACTGCAATGTTTTTCAAGCTGACTGTACTAACTTACAAAGCAGGGCAATCAGGAACCTGTCTCTCAAAGGAGGATTTATCCCCCACCTTGAAATGCCAGCACTGAGCCCAGAACTGAGTCTCCATGAACTGCCTGTCCCCCATCCAGATGCAGTGCATGTTATGAAGACAAACAATGATCCTTTTCCTGTCAGCAAATCTAGGAGCTCAGAGGTTACCTGTTTTCTATCTTTTCAGTCAACTATGGGAATCCCTGAAAGAGCTTGCTTTCTTGGTGACAGAAGTTGAGCATTGCTACCATCAGGAACCCAGGTCTCTCTTGATAACCAAACTCTAAAGCTTGCCAGTGCAGTTGCAAACTCTACTTTTCATTGGCCCACTTTATCCCATCCCCCATTGTGATGTGCCTGGGGCTGGAGCAGCTTACAGTAGGCTGAAGAGCTCCCTGTAGCTCTCGTCACCTTTCCCTTCTGATACCATGCTGTCCAGCTTGTCAATCAACTCGGCCTCCACCTAGAAGGAAGCAGAAACTTCATAAACCTGAGATGACCTCAGAAGGAGAATGGGAAATCCAGTTCCTGTGGTGGGTGAGGATGGTGGGAAACTACTTCCTGATTCTTTCCTTGTTCCAAAGAAATCCCAGGGAAGACAGTATCTTACCTATAGCACCAAGAAATCACTCTGCCTCCCCAAATCAAGAAGGCCTCCCACCCTAGTGGTTTGAAAAAGAGGTAGGACTTAAAAGTCTCAGGTACTCTTTCCCATCTAAGGGCAAAAGGCAAGGATTCCCTACCAAGAAAAGTATTTTCGATTCAAAAGAGGGCATTTTCAGATTTTTCCCCCCTTTAAAAACATTAATTCAAAATAATTTGTAGGCATAAAATACATTTGGTTAGAACTTTACCCTCTAGTCAGCCAGTCAAAAAAGATGCTTTCTGGGGAGCTTGTCCTCTCTCTAATGGCTGGCATTAAATGGAGCTGAATGAGATTTGAGTGTTTCCTCCTGAGATTTTCCTTCAGGATAACAGGCTCCACTGTTTGTACCCACAGAACCTAGAGCCCTTGAGGCTGCTGTTCCTATCACTGGACCATCACTAGGCCCCTGCATTTGTTATCAGATACCTAAATCCTAAGAAGCAAGACTATATTTGTTTCTACCCTGTGGATTTGCAAGGCCATTCAGCAGTACTCACTTTTCTTTCTTTCTTTTTTTTTTGAGACGGAGTCTCGCTCTGTCGCCCAGGCTGGAGTGCAGTGGCCGGATCTCAGCTTTAATTTAATTTAATTTTAAGTTCAGGGGATACCTGTGCTTGATTGTCTGATTGTTGATTGATTGATACCTGTGCCAGGTTTGTTATGTGGGTAAACATGTGCCATGGTGGTTTGCTGCACCTATCAACCCATCACCTAGGTATTAAGCCTCAGATGCATTGGCTATTTATCCTGATCTCAGCCACTTTTCTAATAGGTCTCACTGGATTTACTCTGAGGTGAGAAACTGGTTGTGATATGATATAAAATTGTTTTAACTTTTTATTAACCTTTACTTATTTATTTTGAGATGGAGTCTCACTATGTCACCCAGGCTGGAGTGCACAGGTGTGATCTCAGCTCACTGCAACCTCCACCTCCCAGGTTCAAGCGATTCTCCTGCCTCAGCCTCCTGAGTAGCTGGAATTACAAGCATGCATCACCATGCTGGCTAATTTTTGTATTTTTAGTAGAGATGGGGTTTCACCATGTTGGCCAGGCTGGTATTGAATTCCTGACCTCAGATGATTCACCTGCCTCAGGCTCCCAAGTGCGGTCGAGCCACCACACTCGACCCCTTTATTAACCTTTAAACTATAGTACTGTGACATTATTTATTTAGTATTTCATATAAACAAAAAAGTCACAGCATGGCTGCATGAAATAATGTGCTATAAACAGAAGCCTTTCTCACTCTACAGAGAACAAAGAATCCTAAGGCTAAGAAATAATAAAAGAGTAACTGAATTAGTAAATTCAGTGAAGGCAATTAGGGCCTCTGAAGTCCGATGACCAGAAAATGAGGCCTTTTTTTTAAATAGTGGTCTGCTACATGGCCAGGGCAGGGATGAGTGAGTTGCTTGAATACACATTTGAGAAGAAGCAGAAAGTCTGAGACCTGGAGTCTTTAGGGATTGAAGCCATCTCATTCTCTCTGTGTGGAGAAGAGGCATAAGCAGGAACTTGCCTGGGGTTATGTTACGTCAGGTAGAGCTGAATCTAGAAGCCAAGGTGGATTAGTCCCAGTTCAGAGCTTTTCTTGCCTCACTGGGTCAACCTGCTGGCTAAAAGGCCCCCAAGAGAAGGGTCTGATTATAACAAGGGATCTCTCTTCACACATGGTGGTATAGGTAGATTGTGCCTTCAGAACACAGCAAAAAGGTGGGGAGGGGACCTGGAGCAGCAGAGCGTACAACAGCGTAAACAGGGTACAACAGTCCACTGGAATCTAAATGGTTCTCAAAATGGGTCTCTGAGCCAGCAGCAGCAGTTTCACCAGAGATCTTGTTAGAAATTAAAATTCTCAGGCCTCATCTAGTTTGTTGGATCAGAAACTCAGGGTGGGAGTGCACAAGCTGTGCTTTAATGAGTCTTCCACGTGCTTCTGAAACCTATTCAAGTGTTTTGAACTTTGTATTAGGCAAAGACGCTGGTGATGGGGCTGGGCGTGCTGGCTCATGCCTATAATCTCAGCACTTTGGAAGGCTGAGGCGGGCAGATTACCTGAGGTCAGGAGTTTGAGACCAGCCTTACCAGCATGGTGAAACTCCATCTCTACTAAAAATATAAAAAAATTAGCCAGGTGTGGTGGCACCTTGCCTGTAGTCCCAGCTACTCGGGAGGCTGAGGCAGGAGAATCACTTGAACCCAGGAGGTGGAGGTTGCAGTGAGCCAATATCATGTCACTGTATTCTAGTCTGGGCAACAGAGTGAGATTCCATCTCAAAAAAAAAAAAAAAGCTGGTGATGGAAGGATATGGGAGGCATGACTTAATCACCCCTACAGAGCTCATAAAGGAAGAAGTTATTAGGAGAAATCTAGAAATCTAAAACATGGGACACTGAATATCAACACATGCAAAATCAACATCTCTAAGTCAAACAGTAAGTTCTTCAAACATATTATGTCAAAATTAGTGACACTGACCATCAAGTTTGCAGTTACTTTTCTTCCATAGAACCAATATTCCTGAAGTGACATCTTCATTCAACAAATATTTGTCCTGTGACATAATGAGATGCACAGTTCTAATATTTACCTCTCTAAGCCCAATTTTCTACGTTTGTGAAACAGGAATGGTGGCAACATTCCTCTTTGGTGTCACTGTGCTCTGGATCTTGGGAAGTACTCAATAAATGCTAGTTTTGATTTTCATCTCTATGAGCCTACCATGTCCCAGGCACCATGGTGGGTTCTGAGATATAAAAATGCACAAGAAATAATCCTGGTCCCTAAAAGCCCACCATCTGGCAGAGGAGGCAGGTATGACAGCTGACACAGCTCAGCATGGTAATTGCTTAGATGGAACATACACAGAAAAGGTGGTCTGGATTTCAAAGAATTGTGCTATAAAAACTTAAGAAAGGTTTTTGATTCTTTGATCTAGTGATTACAGGTTGAGAAATTTACCTAAGAAAATAAGAATAAATGTTTTTGGCAATATTAACAACAAAAATTTGGAATGAACCTAAATTGCTAAAATTAGGGGCTGAGAGAAGTAGGTCATGACTGTAATCCCAGCGCTTTGGGAGACGGAGGTGGGTGGATCACATGAGGTCAGGAGTTTGAGACCAGCCTGACCAACACGGTGAAACCCCATCTCTACTAAAAATACAAAAAAATTAGCTGGGCATGATGGCACACACCTGTAATCCCAGCTACTTGGGAGGCTGAGGCAGGAGAATCGCTTGAACCTGGGAGGAGGAGGTTGCAGTGAGCCAAGATCATGCCATTGCACTCCAGCCTGCACAACAAGAGGGAAACGCCATCTCAAAAAAAAAAAAAAAAAAAAAAAGTCTGCAATCCCAGCAGTTTGGGAGGCCCAGGTGGGCAGATCATGAGGTCAGGAGCTTGAGACCAGCCTGGCCAACATGGTGAAACCCAGTTTCTACTAAAACTACAAAAATTAGCTGGGCGTGGTGGCATGCACCTATAATCCCAGCTACTCAGGAGGCTGAGGCAGGAGAATCACTTGAACCCGGGAGGCAGAGGTTGCAGTGAGCCGAGATCATGTCGCTGCACTCCAGCCTGAGCAACAGAGCAAGACTCTGTCAAGACTCCTGCTCTCAAAAAAAAAAAAAAAAAAAAAATATATATATACTATATATATATATATATATATATATGATATAAATAGATTATATATCATATACAATGTAAAAAATTAAATTAGGAACTAACAAAATACTTATGATCCAGCCCATATAATGGAATACCACCAGTACGCCTCACTGACGGGGTAGTATAGGGGAGCATTAATTCACATGAAGAGGTAGTCATGACAAGTTGCTACCAAAAAAGGGAGATTACAAACCAATATATACAACACTTTCATTTTTTTGGCCATTTTTTAAAATACTTTAGGTTCTGGGGTACATGGGCAGAATGGGCAGTTTTGTTACATATGTATACACGTGCCATGGTGGTTTGCTGCACCCATCAACCTGTCATCTACATTAGGTATTTCTTCTAATGCTATCCCTCCCCTAGCCCCCCCTCATTCCCTGACAGGCCCTGGTATGTGATGTTTTCCTCCCTGTGTCCATGTATTCTCATTGTTCAGCTCCCACTTATGATTGAGAACATGCGGTGTTTGGTTTTCCATTCTTTTATTAGTTTGCTAAGAATGAAGGTTTCCAGCTTCATACATCTCCCTACAAAGGACATGAACTCATCCTTTTTTATGGCTGCATAGTATTCCATGGTGTATATGTGCCAGATTTTCTTTATCCAGCCTATCATTGATGGGCATTTGGGTTGGTTCCAAGTCTTTGCTATTGTGAATAGTGCCACAATAAACACACGTGTGTATGTGTACAGTAGAATGATTTAGAATCCTTTGGGTATATAGCCAGTAATGTGATTACTGGGTTAAATGGTATTTCTGGTTCTAGATCCTTGAGGAATTGCCATACTATCTTCCACAATGGTTGAACTAATTTACACTCCCACCAACAGTGTAAAAACGTTCCTGTTTCTCCACATCCTCTCCAGCATCTGTTGTTTCCTGACTTTTTAATGATTGCCATTCTAACTGGTGTGAGATGGTATCTCATTGTGGTTTTCATTTGCATTTCTCTAATGACCAATGATGATGACCTTTTTTACGTATGTTTGTTGGTCGCATAAATGTCTTCTTTTGAGAAGTGTCTGTTCATCTTCCTCACCCACTTTTTAATGGGGTTGTTTTTTTTTTTGTAAACTTGTTTAAGTTCTTTGTAGATTTTGGATGGTAGCCCTTTGTCAGATGGATAGATTGCAAAAATTTTCTCCCTTTCTGTAGGTTGGCTGTTCACTCTGATGATACTTTCTTTTGCTGTGCAGAAGCTCTTTAGTTTCATTAGATCCCATTTGTCAATTCTGGCTTTTGTTGCCATTTCTTTTGGTGTTTTAGTCATGAAGTCTTTGCCCATGCCTATGTCCTGAAATGGTATTGCCTAGGTTTTCTTCTAGGATTTTTAAGGTTTTAGGTCTTACATTTAAAGTCTTTAATCCATCTTGAGTTAATATTTGTATAAAGTGTAAGGAAAGGGTCCAGTTTCAGCTTTCTGCATATGGCTAGCCAGTTTTCCCAACACCATTTATTAAATAGGGAATCTTTTCCCCATTGCTTCTTTTTGTCAGGTTTGTCAAAGATCAGATGGTTGTAGATGCATGTTGTTATTTCTGAGGCCTCTGTTCTGTTCCATTGGTCTATATATCTGTTTTGGTACTAGTACCATGCTGTTTTGGTTGCTGTAGCATTGTAGTATAGTTTGAAGTCAGGTAGCATGATGCCTCCAGTTTTGTTCTTTTTGCCTAAGATTATCTTGGCTATGCAGACTCTTTTGGTTCCACATGAAATTTAAAGTAGTTTTTTCTAATTCTGTGAAGAAAGTCAATGGTAGCTTGACGGGGATAGCATAGAATCTATAAATTAGTTTGGGCAGTATGGCCACTTCATAATATTGATTCTTCCTATCCATGAGCATGGAATGTTTTTCCATTTGTTTGTATCCTCTCTTATTTCCTTGAGCAGTGGTTCGTAGTTCTCCTTGAAGGGGTCCTTTGCATCCCTTGTACTTTGTATTCCTAGGTATTTTATTCTCTTTGTAGCAATTGCGAATGGGAGTTCACTCACGTTTTGGCTGTTTGTCTCTTATTGGTGTATAGGAATGCTTGTGATTTTTGCACATTGATTTTGTATTTTGGGACTTTGCTGAAGTTGCTTATCAGCTTAAGGAGATTTTGGGCTGAGACTATGGGGTTTTCTAAATATACAATCATGTCATCTGCCAAGAGAGACAATTTGACTTCCTCTATTCCTATCTGAATATCCTTCATTTCTTTATCTTGCTTGATCACCCTGGCCAGAACTTCCAATACTATACTGAATAGGAGTGGTGAGAGAGGGCATCCTTGTCTTATGCTGGTTTTCAAAGGGAATGCTTCTAGTTTTTGCCCATTCAGTTATGATATGGCTGTGGGTTTGTCATAAATAGCTCTTATTATTCTATTTTGTTGATCTTTTCATAAAACCAGCTCCTGGATTCACTGATTTCTTGAAGAGTTTTTGTGTATCTCTATCTCCTTCAGTTCTGCTCTGATCTCAGTTATTTCTTGTCTTCTGTTAGAGTTTGAATTTGTTTGCTATTGCTTCTCTAGTTCTTTTGTGATGTTAGATTGTCAATTTTAGATCTTTCCTTCTTTATCTTGTGGGCTTTTAGTGCTATAAATTTCCCTCTACACACAGCTTTAAATGTGTCCCAGAGATTCTGGTACATTGTGTCTTTGTTCTCATTGGTTTCAAAGAACATCTTTATTTTTGCCTTCATTTCATTATTAACCTAGTAGTCATTCAGGAGCAGGTTGTTCAGTTTCCACGTAGTTGTGTAGTTTTGAGTGAGTTTCTTAATCTGTGGTCTGAGAGACTGTTATGATTTCCGTTCTCTTGCATTTGCCAAGGAGTGTTTTACTTTCAATTATGTGGTCAATTTTAGAATATGTGCAATGTGGTGTTGAGAAGAATGTATATTCTGTTGATTTGGGGTGGAGAGTTCTGTAGATGTCTATTAGGTCCACTTGGTCCCGAGCTGAGTTCAAGTCCTGAATATCCTTGTTAATTTTCCGTCTTGTTGATCTGTCTAATATAGACAGTGGGGTGTTAAAGACTCCCACTATTATTGTGTGGGAGTCTAAGTTTCTTTGTAGTTTTCTAAGAACTTGCTTTATGAATCTGGGTGCTCCTGTATTGGGTGCATATATATTTAAGAGTTAGTGCTTCTTGTTGCATTGATCGCTTTACTATTATGTAATGGCCATTCTTTGTCTCTTTTGATCTTTGTTGGTTTAAAGTCTGTTTTATCAGAGATTAGGGTTGCAACCCCTGCTTTTTTTTTTTTTTTT
>NW_016803060.1:597427-613054 GCF_001698545.2 Rhinopithecus bieti
GGCCCCCACTCTCTTCTGGCTTGTAGGGTTTCTGCAGAGAGATCAGCTGTTGGTCTGATGGGCTTTCCTTTGTGGGTAACCTGACCTTTCTCTCTGGCTGTCCTTAACATTTTTCCCTTCATTTCAACCTTGGTGAATCTGATGATTATGTGTTTTGGGGTTGCTCTTCTCAAGGAGTATATTTGTGGCATTCTCTGGATTTCCTGAATTTGAATGTTGGACTGTCTTGCTAGGTTGGGGAAGTTCTGCTGGATAATATCCTGAAGAGTGTTTTCCAACTTGGTTCCATTCTCCTCGTCACTTTCAGGTACACCAATCAAACACAGATTTGGTCTTTTCACAAAGTCCCATATTTCTTGGAGGCTTTGTTCATTCCTTTTCATTCTTTTTTCTCTAATCTTGTCTTCTTGCTTTATTTTATTAAGTTGATCTTCAATCTCTGATATCCTTTCTTCTGCTTGATCAATTTGGCTATTGATACTTGTGCATGCTTCATAAAGTTCTTGTGCTGTGTTTTTCAGCTCCATCAGGTCATTTATGTTCTTCTCTAAACTGGTTATTCCAGTTAGCAATTCGTCTAACCTTTATTCAAGGCTCTTAGCTTCCTTGCATTGGGTTTGAACATGCTCCTTTAGCTTGGAGGAGTTTGTTATTACCCACCTTCTGAAGCCTACCTCTGTCTATTCCCCAAATTCATTCTCCATCCAGGTTTGTTCCCCTGCTGGCTAAGAGTTGTGATCCTTTGGAGGAGAAGAGACATTCTGGTTTTTGGAATTTTCATTGTCTTTGCAGTATTTTCTCCCCATCTTCATGGATTTATCTACCGTTATGGTCTTTGATATTCGTGATCTTCTGATGGGGTCTCTGAATGGACGTCCTTTTTGTTGATGTTGATGCTATTCCTTTCTGTTTGTTAGTTTTTCTTCTGTCAGGCCCCTCTGCTGCAGGTCAGATGGAGTTTGCTGGACGTCCACTCCAGACCTTGTTTGCCTGGGTATCACCAGCAGAGGCTGCAGAACAGCAGATTGCTACCTGTTCATTCCCCTGGAAGTTTTGTCCCAGAGGGGCACCTGCCAGATGCCAGCCAGAGCCCTCTTGTATGAGGTATCTTTTGGTCCCTAATGGGAGGTGTCTCTCAGTCAGGAGACATGGGGGTCAGGGTCAGGGACCCATTTGAGGAGGCAGTCTGACCCTTAGCAGAGCTCGAACGCTATGCTGGGAGATTCGCTGCTCTCTTCAGAGCCATCAGGCAGGGACGTTTAAGTCTGCTGAAGCTGCGCCCACAGCTGCCCCTTTCCCCAGGTGCTCTGTCCCAGGGAGATGGGGGTTTTATCTATAAGCCCCTGACTGGGGCTGCTGCCTTTTTTTCAGAGATGCCCTGCCCAGAGAAGAGGCATCTAGAGAGGCATTCTGGTCGCAGCGGCCTTGCTGATCTGTGGTGGGCTGCACCCACTTCAAACTTCCTGGCGGCTTTGTTTCCACTGTGAGGGTAAAACCACCTACTCAAGCCTCAGCAATGGCAGAAGCACCTCTCCCAACCAAGCTTGAGCGTCCCAGGTCGACCTCAGACTGCTGTGCTGGCAGTGAGAATTTCAAGCCAGTGGATTTTAGCTTGCTGGGCTCCGTGGTGGTGGGATGCACTGAGGCAGACCCCTTGGCTCCCTGGCTTCAGCCCCCTTTCCAGGGGAGTGAAGAGCTCTGTCTCACTGGTGTTCCAGGCACCCCTGGGGTATGAAAAAAAAACAAAAACAAAAACAAAACAAACTGCAACTAGCTCGGTGTCTGCCCAAAGGGCCGCCCAGTTTTGTGCTTGAAACCCAGGGCCCTGATGGTGTAGGCACTGGAGGGAATCTCCTGGTGTGCGGGTTGCAAAGACCATGGGGAAAGTGCAGTATCTAGGCTGGATTGCACCGTTCACAGTCCCTCATGGCTTCCCTTGGCTAGGGAAGGGAATTCCCCGACCCCTTGTACTTCCCGGGAGAGGTGACACCCCACCCTGTTTTGGCTCACCCTCTGTGGGCTGCACCCACTGTTCAACCAGTCCCAATGAGATGAGCTGGGTACCTCAGCTGGAAATGTAGGAATCACTCGCCTTCTGTGTTGATCTCGTTGGGAGCTGTAGACCGGAGCTGTTCCTATTCGGCCATCTGGCCAGCCCTCTAACAATTTCATTTTTTAAGTTTAAAAAAGCCTACGTAGAAAAAATCTAAAAAAGACATAAACTGTCTCTTCTCCAAGTTCCTAACAATGGTAGGATTGTGTTAAAATTCTGCATTATAGCTATTGCATTTTTTAATTTTTTTGAGATGGAGTCTCGCTCTGTCGCCAGGATGAAGTGCAGTGGTGCAATCTCAGCTCACTGCAATCTCCGCCTCCCGGGTTCAAGCAATTATACTGCCTCAGCCTCCCGAGTAGCTGGGACTACAGGCACACGCCACCACGCCCGGCTAATTTTTGTATTTTTAGTAGAGACGGGGTTTCACCATGTTGGCCAGGATGGTCTTGATCTCTTGACTTTGTGATCCACCTGCCTTGTCCTCCCAAAGTGCTGGGATTACAGGTGCGAGCCACCATGCCCAGCCCACTATTGCATTTAAAATTTTTCTACATTAAATAAATATTGTTCTATAATTAGAAAAAGTAGTTTTAGGCTGTCAGTGTTAGTGATGGTGGAATGCAACCCAGTACCATTTTCAGCTGACTTCGATGACCCACAGTGCAGCTCTGCAATGTCATCCACTTCTTGGTAAAATTTTTTTTTTTATCAGGTGGTGTGCATTTTGCACATTTAGAAGGCACAAGTTGTGACAATACAGAAAAGTAACAGTTCCTGTTTTGTTTGAAATTATTATTTCCCAGAGACCTGGAGGCATTAGAGTTACACACTCCCAAACTGATTTAATCTTAAATACTATTTACCCATGATAAAAAGAATCTATAAAAAATTTAGAGCTAGTATCATATTTATTTATTTGTTTAATAGGAGAACCACATAAGGATAGTATCATATTCACTGGTAAAACACTGGTGAATACTTTCTCCTAAGAACAAAGCATGTTTCTCATTGCTCTTATTTAACATCATCCTGGAGGTCCTAGCTGATGTGATATGGCAAGAAAAATAAGAGATATATAGAGTAGAAGGGAAGAAATAAAACTCTCTTTTCTCAGATGACATGATTGTCTAAATAGAAAATCCCAAGGAATCTGCAAAAAAGCTTCCAGAACTAATAAGTAAATTTAGCAAGGGTACAGGATATAATGTTAATATATAAAAATCAATTGAATTTCTATATCCTAGAAACAAAATAAAACAAAATTTAAAATTGCAATCATTTATTTATTTAAACAAAGTGGAACATTTTAATTGAACTTTCTTAAAACTAATGGATCAAGTAGCAAAGCAGTAAGGCTACAGAAGTTCAAACAATATAATTAAGGAGCTTGAGCTACTAGATAAACATAAATTTTACTCCCTCACCCACAGAATACCCATTGTTTTCAAGTTCATGTAGAACAATTTTTTGAAATGCTGCATACTTGGCAATATAGGGAGTCTAAAATTTGCTCAAGGAATTAATATCAATCAGTTGCATGGAATTATTTAGAAGAGCACCAAAAAACAGGAAATACATAAAAATCTAATAACATATGTGTAAGATCTCTATATAAAACACTGATGAAGGAAGCAAAAGAACACCTAAATAAATGGAAAGATATACTGTTTTCATGACTATTAAGACATCAATTCTTCCCAATTTTATATATATATTTATTATTTTTTTGAGACAGAGTCTTGCTCTGTTGCCCAGACTGGTGTATAGTGGTGCGACCTCAGCTCACTGCAACCTCCCTCTCCTGGGTTCAAGCAATTCTCCTGCCTCAGCCTCCTAAGTAGCTGGGATTACAGGCACCTGCCACCACGTCTGGTTAATTTTTATGTTTTTAGTAGAGATGGGGTTTCACTGTGTTGGCCAGGCTGCTCTCAAACTCCTGATTTCAAATGATCCACCTGCCTTGGCTTCCCCAAGTGCTGGGATTACAGGCATGAGCCACTGTGCCCGGCCCCCAGTTTGATTCACAGAATCACTGCAATCCCAGTCAAAATCTCAGCAGGAATGTTATAGATATTGACATGCTGATTCTAAAATTTATTTAAAAAAGGAAAAAGAATTAGACAGCTAACACAATACTTGAAAAAAAAAGAACAAAGCTGGAAGACAGATTCACATCACTTAGTTTTAAGACTAACTATAAAGCTACTATAATAAGGTAGTGTGGTATTGATGAAACAATAAACATTGATCTATGGAAAGACTAGAGTCTAGAAAGAGATTCACACAAATATGGTCAATTGATTTTTTTAAGTAGTTTTAAGTGACAATAATTACATGTATTTATGGAGTACAATATGATGTTTTAATATATGTATACATTGTGAAATGATTGAATTAAGCTAATTAACATATCTGTCACCTCACCTAATTATTTTTTTTGCAATAAGAACATTTAAAGTCTACTCTTTTAGCAATTTTTAAATATACATTATTATTATTATTATTATTATTATTATTATTATTATTTTGAGATGGAGTCTCGCTCTGTCACCTAGGTTGGAGTGCAGTGGTGCGATCTTGGTTCACTGCAACTTCCACCTCCCCAGGTACAAGCGATTCTCCTGCCTCAGCCTCCTGAGTAGCTGGGACTATATGCACGTGGCACCAAGCCTGGCTAATTTGTGTACAATATATTATTATTAACTATAGTCACCATGTGGTGCAATAGCTCACTAAAGCTTATTCCTCCTAACTTTGAAACTTTGCATCCTTTGATAGTCAGTTGATTTTTTCTTTTTCGTTTTTTTAAGCCTCTCCTTATCCAAACCCATTTGTTTTTCTTTTTTTTTGGCAATTGATTTTTGACCAAAGCATAAAGACAGCGGAAGAAAGGATACTCTTTTCAACAAAAGGTGCTGGAATAATTGGACATCTTGTTGCAAAATAAAAAAAAGAACCTGATCCATCCTTCATACCTTATACAGAAATCAACTCAAAATAGATCATAGATCTAAATTTAAAATGTAAAATTATAAAACTTCTAGAAGAAAATATAGGAGAAAATTTTGTGGCCCTATGTTAAGAAAAGTTCTTGGGGTATGACCCCAAAAGCATGATCTATAAAAGAAAACACTGACAAATTGGACTTCATAAAATTAAAACTTTTGTTCTAAGAAAGATATTGTTTAGTAAATGAAAAGATAAGCTAAAGATTTGCAGAAAATATCTGTAAATCATATGCTCAACAAAGGACTTACATACACAATATATAAAGAACCCTAAAATTCAACAATAAGGAAAGCAACAACTCAAATGAAAATGAACAAAAGCTTTGAACTCATTTCACCAAAGAAATATAAGGATGGTAAATAAGCACATGAAAAGATGCTCAACATCATCAGTCACTAGGGAAATAGAAATGAAAACCACAATGATATACGACTATACACCTATTAGAATGGCTACAATAAACGAACAGATGATAGTAAGTACTGGTTAGTATGTGGAGCAATCGATTATATACTGCTGCTGGGACTTCAAAATAGTATAGCTATTTTAGAAAAGAGTTTGAGAACCTCTTTGAAAGCTAATTATACACTTGTCACAAGGTCCAACAATCCTATTCCTAAGTATTCACTCAAGAAAAATGAAAGCTTATATGCATACAAAAACCTGTAAAGAAATGTTTTTAGTAGCTTTATTTATAATTGACAAAAAAGGAAACAACCTAAATGTCTTTCTTTTATTATTATACTTTAAGTTCTAGGATACATGTGCACAACGTGCAGGTATGTTACATATGTATACATGTGCCATGTTGGTGTGCTGCACCCATTAACTCATCATTTACATTAGGTATATCTCCTAATGCTATCCCTCTCCCCTCCCCCAACCCTACAACAGGCCCCAGTGTGTGATGTTCCCCTTCCTGTGTCCAAGTGTGCTCATTGTTCAATTCCCACCTGTGAGTGAGAACATATGGCATTTGGTTTTTTGTCCTTGTGATAGTTTGCTCAGAATGATAGCTTCCAGCTTCATCCATGTCCCTACAAAGGACATGAACTCATCCTTTTTTATGGCTGCATAGTATTCCATGGTGCATATGTGCCACATTTTCTTAATCTAGTCTATCATTGATGAACATTTGGGTTGGTTCCAAGTCTTTGCTACTGTGAGTAGTGCTGCCATACACCTACGTGTGCATGTGTCTTTATAGCAGCATGATTTAAAATCCTTTGAGTATATAAACAATAATGGGATGGCTGGGTCAAATGGTATTTCTAGTTCTAGATCCTTGAGGAATCGTCACACTGTCTTCCATAATGGTTGAACTAGTTTACAGTCCCACCAACAGTGTAAAAGTGTTCCTATTTCTCCACATCCTCTCCAGCACCTGTTGTTTCCTGACTTTTTAATGATCGCCATTCTAACTGGTGTGAGATGGTATCTCATTGTAGTTTTGATTTGCCATCTCACACCAGTTATAATGGCGATCATTAAAAGTCTAAATGTCTTTCAAATGGTGAATGAATGAACTAAATAATTCTCAGCACAGAAAAAGTACTGATACATACAGTAACATGGATGAATTTCTCAAAGCATTATGCTAAGTGAAAGGGGCCAGTCTCAAAAGGCTGCACTTTGTTTGATTCCATTTATATGACATTCTAGAAAAGGTACAACTATAGTGATGAAGAACAGACCTATGGTTGCATTTGCTAAGTATAGGGGAAGGGTTTGACTACAAATAGACAGCAAGATTGAATTTTTAAGCATTCAAAAACTCTTGATTGCAGTGGTGGTTACATGAGTATGCATTTGCCAAAACACATAGAATGTAAATCAGAAAGAATACATTTTACTCTATGTAAATTTAAAAATAAATAAATATTTAAAAATTACTGCTTCCCTGGTCTACTTCTCACTGTTACAGTCACCTATTCTAAGACCACTGGTTCGGCCGGGCGCGGTGGCTCAAGCCTGTAATCCCAGCACTTTGGGAGGCCGAGACAGGCGGATCACGAGGTCAGATCAAGACCATCCTGGCTAACACGGTGAAACCCCATCTCTACTAAAAAATACAAAAAACTAGCCGGGCGAGGTGGCAGGCGCCTGTAGTCCCAGCTACTCGGGAGGCTGAGGCAGGAGAATGGTGTAAATCCAGGAGGCGGAGCTTGCAGTGAGCTGAGATCCGGTCACTGCACTCCAGCCAGGACGACAGAGCGAGACTCCGTCTCAAAAAAAAAAAAAAAAAAAAAAAAAAAAAAGACCACTGGTTCATCCTAGAATCACAAGCTCAGAAGGAGCTTAGTGGGAACTGGTACAATTCCCAAGCCAATACAGAAAACTCCCCTAGAGGTGTCCTGGGAGCTTCTGCTTGAAGATCATCTGCCAAGAGAGAAAATCTCTATCTCCCAAAGCAGGCCTGCTTACAGTGGACAGTTTTTGTTGTTAGCAAGTTATTTATTTTATTAGCTAAAATTGGCTTCCTCACCAATAGCCCCTATTGGTCCTGGTATTATGCCCTGGAACTACGGATATAAAGGCAGAGGCCATGTCCTACACCTTAGTGGTGGCAAAAAAACTACACAGGAGGACAGCCTGAAGCCACTCAGTTGAAAACCAAAGGGGCCTGTATCTCCTGGAGCAACCTCTCTGTGCAGTAGTCTGTAAAATGCTGGGCTACCCTGAGCCAAGAGAACTCAACTGGTCTGGGCTACAGCCCTAGAAATGCCTGGACTATACAGTGAAAATCCTCTGTAAAGGAATGACATCACACACTCCCAGGGCCCTATCCTGAATGAAACTGGGAGGCTACAGTCTCAATCATTCTCTCCTTGATCAGAAAGTTATAGTGATGTTCATTCTTTCCTGGCCTCATTATTTTCTGGCCTCTAACTTCATGAAGAAAATCCACAAATCAATTATGGCTAGCAAGTAAGGGAAAATCCTTGAACAGGATTCAAATTAGCCAAGCTACAGCCCATTCCCACTAGAATCATGGCTTGGTCATCTAGGCCATCTGCCTAAGCAGAAGGGATCCATTCCAGAGAATACCCTGAACACTGTGCCAGGTTTCTTACCTGTTTGAAGTTGCCATTTTTTCTCTGCTCCCAGTCCATCATGTCATGAAAGATGGGAATCATGATATTCCGTACTTCTGGCTGTGGGACCAGTGTCACACCCAGAAAAGGACCAATCATTCCCGGAATAAAGTGGATCTTATGTTCACCTGAAAAACAAAACCCAAATTAGTTTACGCCTGCTTTGCTCCTTTCATGGAAGATTCCCAAATGGGGCCACAACACATGCTATAATCTATACTGGAAGCTTCTGAGAGCAAAGCAAGCTCTCCCCTATGGTTTTCTGAGATACTCCCCTCAACTTTTAGAGTTTATGGATAAAGTTGGCCTAGCCCAGTTAAAGCAAATGTGCAACAGTCACAAAACTGCTTTTCCAAAGAACTTCCTGACAGGTCCCACAAACTACCTGAAAATCTCTCTGAGATGAAGGAACATAGTTTGCTACTCTAGACAGAACAGGTTTCTGAGTAACCTATGAGTATCAGATGGTCTATTCACAGTGTTTATTTAACAGGAAAAACCTATATATTTCTGCTTAAATACAATGCACTCCCCTTGGAGTTTCTAGCTCTAGCCCAGAGACATTTAAGTGATGAGGATATCCAGTCCCTGGTCTAGCCACCAGAGGTCTAATAAGTCCATGGACCTTTACACCGCCTATGTTCATCTATGCCAAAGAAGTCCTCCTCCTGAGCTAGCAGGAGCCTCCTGTACAGCCCTACCCTAAAAGGCTGGCTTAGAGATTCTCTCTTTACCCACCCTGAACTCCCTTTGTGTTCATATTGCATTTCTGATGGTACCATCACACCTGCTTGGCTCAGCTCAACCCTCAACTTCCTTAATGAAGCATTTCCATGGTAAGTGCGTGATGTGGGTTTCCCTCCCATTGGCCTGCCATCTAGAGTATGTTACCAGAAGCCAGAGACAGTCCTGTGGATGTTGGGATAGGATTTTTCTCTTCCTTGCAATGGTAAAACGGAGTGAACCATCTTTCAGAGCTCTGCTCTCAGTCCTTCAGAGACTAAGGAGGAGATAAACTGTGGGTCTGTGCAATGAATGCTACAGCCAAGTAAAACCATTTCTTGGGGACCAGAGAATGTCATTTCCACCAAAAGCAATGAGGCAGAAGAGGTTTTATCAGGCAAATATGGCATTAAAAAAATTTCCATTTTGAAAACCTGTCTAAGAAGCAAATGTTTAGCTCTGAAGCTGGTTCATCATATTCCAATTTTGGTACGTGGCACAGTAGCCAGTCTCTTGCATTCCTGGGAATTTCAGAGTCAACTTTGGGTTAAAATCCATTTCCAAACTGTGCTGGATACAGGGAACTAGAGTGCTGGAAAGTCATGCTTGGGGAAATGCATCCCCACTCATGAATAGAAGGCCCTCCCACTGGCAGAAATAACTCACATCTTGCTTGCTGCCTCTAGGTTTGTGGTGGGGATGGTTAACAGAGGACTGGAGATTTTATGACTATCATTCCTATAGCTTCAGAGCCATGAACTCAGCTGAAAGCAAACTTTACTTGAAATAATAATAGTTATCTAGCATCTTGACAGGCCACTCAGAACTCTACAATATCACAGGATGGCCCACTCAGTCACCAGGGCAACCCAGAAATTCTACCAAAAACACTGATCTGACAAATTTAGATTCAAAGCAGTGGCTATTTTCAAAGCTTTCAAAGCAGAAGCTGTGCAAAGAAGGAAAGCCAAAGCTGATCTCACTCAGAGGCTGCAGTTCTCTTCTCATATGTTACTCCATGCAATTGGTGTCAAGTATCTGATCTGGATGCATGAATACCAGAGATCCAAGAAATGTTTCAATCTTTATTAAAATCAATGGCCACCTCTGCTCATGTATTGGGTATCTCTGATCTAAACTTTTGAGCCTGCAACATCCAGACTGGGAAGTGAAGAGCATGGAGGATCTTACAGGCATGGGTTCTCAAATTGGAAAAAAACTACTACAGCCCTCCTCTTCTTTTTCTTCCTTTTGACTTTAGTTCCTAAAAAAGGGGATTTTGCACATGTATTACTGAGGTCTTATTTCTCAGCCAAACTCTCCTTGCCAAGGGCTTTATGCACATGTGCTACACCATCCATCTGAGGTGTTATGTGAAAGATATGTAAGGATCTCTTGGGTCTGAATTAACATTCATAAAGCCTGGGAGACGTTATTAGTCTTGCTACTTTCTATTTGGCTATGCAATATATAGAAGCGAAGAATAGGGATAAAAAACCTACCCAAATTCTGCCACATGCTGAACAGTTCATAAGCCATCATTACACGCATGTCCCCATACCTAAGAATAGTAACACATGAGCCAACCGTTAGTGGGAGAAGGTTCAGGAAGATAGGGCTGCAAACCCATGAGGCCAGTACTTCAGTACTGTTTGTTTCTAATGCTTCCCAATGAGCTAAGCCATTGGGCTCTCGACTGAACTCCCACACCTGGCCCCTGGGAAACCACCCAGCTGAGAACCTTGTGAACCTCTGAAGGAACTGTCATGGAAACATAGCCCTATTTGGCCAAGTGGTAATGAGGTGAATATAAGACGTTTATCTTACTTATCTAGAATCTTCTTCCTTTTGACTGAGGTGATAATTTCTAGCTGAAGGCTTGGCTGATTTATGAATAGAACTGCCAGGCTAAAATAAGAATTCCACACCTAGAGAGACAGAGAAAGAGAAAACGTGACAGTCTAAGAACTTAATCTTGTAGGGAGAGTTACTAAATACATACATGTAGCATAGAACCCATTTTACAATCTTAAGATCCTCATTTTTTTTCCCTTTTAAATATCTTTGCGAACAGGAATTTGTTCTTCTTTTTTCCCCTCTTGACTCCTTCTGAAGCCAACTGTGTTGATTCTGGACTAGAAAGCATACTCATGGAAGTCTGGCTACCAACACTTCCAACAGGGGTACCCCAGGTCATATTCTAATCATCATCAGGCTTAGAAGCTGTTTGATACTATGAATCTGTTAATAAAGCAAAAACAAGTGAGCTTGGTTTTGGCTTTCTAAGGTTATTGCAATAATATTGATGGATTTCAGGAGTGCCTACCTTAAAGTCAAAGTCAGTCTCTGTGAAATTCTTGTGCAGTGCAGAGGACAGGTACTGGACAGTAGTGACTATAATACTGCAGTAAGGAAACAAGGTATTGGCAGAATTAAAAGACTAACAATGGCATCTAATGGCTTGGCATCAGCTGTCTATAGCCTGTGTGCAAGCTTCTTGGGTACAACTTGTTCCCATGTAAGATGTGACTATAAAGGAAAGAGAAAATGGTACAAACTCTATAGAAAAAAACTCTACAGAAAACCAGTCTTGGATAAATGCCCCACAGTTGGCAGGACAGCACAGGACATCACTGGGTTCTAGACCTAGTTCTGCCATTACCTGGCCTTCATACTTCTCTCTGGGTCTCATTTTCCCTACCTATAAAAGGTGGTAGGAGTTCGATGGTTCTTTAAAGTTTCTCTCAGTTCAGAGTAGTTCTAGTATTTTGGAGACCTCTGGGTAATCAACAGATATTATGATCACTTTGTAGGACTTAATAATAATTTTATTATTATACTGGATAACAGGGGTTTATATAGGTAATAAATCTTTAATCATATACTATTATTTTCATCTATGTGTCATTCGAATTCAGCTCTTTTGGTCTAGCTTGAGTCATCACTCTCAATCTTAGCCTGGGCACACAGAAGGGACAATGCGAGGCTGTCCTGCTGGAACAAGAGAGTGAAATGGAGAGGAAGTCTAGTGGGACAGTAGGTTTCATTTTCATTACATAGGGCCTTGGCTACCTGACAAAGAGACTTATGTCTAACAGTGGCCACCTCTGCTTAGATGCAGAAGAACATGACAAAAACAGTGCATTAGAAAGACTAGTCCACCACTAGAGGGGGTGAAAAATTTAAAGGGTCACAGCTTTGAAAGAAAAAACTGCTCTTGCAGGACAGGCTGGGGAGCCTGAAGTGCTCTGAATGGAGCTAAGAGATAGAAACAAGAAGGATTCAAATGGAAAAGTCACTATGTGAGGAAGTATCTGTGCAACTTTGTTTGTAACCATCCTTCTATTCTTTATAAAACATTTGTATTTTGGAAAAAGTTACAGTGTGCTATAAAAGGTATAAAGTGGAAAGACTATGCTAGTATCTTGCTAATATATCTAACAAATACTTTCATTATATTTTATATGTCAATATAAAAGGCAGATCAGCGGGAGGACGCAATGGGCTAGAGTGTGTAGGCCAAGTAGCCTTCTTCTGAATAGAGAGAGACCAGATGAGCCAGCCCCTTACCACATGCATCATTTGTCTGGTTTGCCAGGAGGAAGCACAGGCTAGAAATATAAATGAAGCAGTCAGGTTAGGGTTATCTTGAGAATAAATTCTATGTCAGTAATCAGAAGTGGTCAGAGCCTTGCAGCCAGGTCTCAGGTGGGTAACTGGCACTGACTATGGTAGACAACAGAATTTACATCGAGAAGGCGGCTTGGGACAATGCCTAAACCTACAGGGCAGCAGAGGCCAATGGGACACTAAGCAGGCCTCCCTCAAGGAAGAACCCTTCTCAGGATATTATATTTCACATCCTGAAAACTTCCTTCTCTATCCTTACTGTACCATCATCTGCCAAGCACAAAAACGTTTTTCTCATTTGCTCTCTCCTCTCTTTTCCCATGGTCCTGGCCTTCATTTGTCTTGCTCATGTGCTCCCTCTCTGAAACACACATACTCTTCTTAGTCTGAGAACAGCTCAGTAATGCTGATACAGAGCCCCTCCATACTCACTTGCTTGTGAGCAGTCTCATTACCATCCAGTCCCGAGGGAAGACACTCATCTTCATTAGGTTCCGGAACACACAAAAAATCTTCAGCAGAAATTCCTGACAGCAGAGGAAAGCTGATGTGAGATACCACCACCACAATATGCATCTCCTCAATAGGCCACTCCTGGCCACTAGATCATGAGAATGGGTGGGACTAGTGAGTTAAGTATGGTTCTCTCTGTGAGTTGTTTCTTAGATGGCTACATGAGAGTGAGTTCTGGGTACTCTCACAGGCCAGATGGAAGCAGACCCAAACTGGGCAGAACAGAGGTAGCTCTATTCCCACAGTGCCCAAAGCAGCTTTATACCCATTCTACACCCCAAAGCCCAAAGCATGGGACAGACTAAGGTCTAGCCAAACTGGTGTCTGACTGAGTCCATGGGCTTAATTTTCTGGGGCATGGCCCCTGAACGTTTGATTGTAAGAACATGCTTTTTTGGATATTAAGAACACAATGATGGGAGAGGCATTTTAGGAATGGCAGAGTAAAGATCTCTGAAAATCTGCTTGTCCATGAAAGCAATGGGGTGGCTAACACTGGTTAACCAAAGGCTTGTGACAATCCAAGAAATGTTTATTCAATGACAATGGATGAATAATAACAATGAGTTTTGTTGAATTTTTAACTTGCACTATTCCCATCCCCTCCTACCTCCACAGTAGCCTTAAAAACAAGCTGCTGTAGAATCATGAAAGTCATGAAAACCAGCAGCCTAGCAGCCATTAGAAGGGAGAGAATGGTTTTGGAACTCCTACAAAAAGTTCCGACCCCCAGAATTGTTATTATTTGATCTGTTTGGCAGCTTCTTGGAAAAACTCCATTCATAGGGCTTGTCTTAATTTAACCTGGCTCAGAGCTCACTCAAGTGAGGAAAACACGATACCCAAGGCATTTGTTGGAGCAAAACAAAAAACAAAAAAAAGTATAATTTAACATCCCAGCTGCATGAAGCAGCCATGTCATTTGAGGCAAACAAGAGAACGACTAAAAAAAAAAAATTATATAAGGAAAATCTGAGGAATGAAATATCTGTAGGGGGCCTTGAAAAGCTCTGACATATTCCTGGGAATTTAGAAGGCCACACATGTATACAGGGCTGTGCACATTCCTAGAGAAGGCCTGAGAAGGCCTAATCTCTCACCTGTGCTGACCTTGAGGCTCTGGGTAAGCAGGAAGTGAAGACTATGGCTGAACTTAAAAGTGCTGGAGCAATGACAGTGAGCCTCAACACATACATATAAAAACCCCCCTAAAAATGTGGAGAGTTATTGATTTAAGGCATTTAAGACTATCTCTGTTCAGTTATTAGCTGATCATTAACTAACTGCATGGAGACTTTAGTGACTGCATATAATTAAAAAATACAGATATTAAAGAATGGGTCCAAGAATGGTGGCTCACACCTGTAATCCCAGTGTTTTGGGAGGCTGAGGCAAGAGGATCACTTGAGGCCAGGAGTTTGAGAACAGTTTGGGAAACATAGCAAGATCCCTGTCTTCACAAAAAATTAAAAAAATAGCTGCATGTGGTGGTGCATGTCTGTAGTCCAAGCTACTCAGGAGGTTGAGGTAGGAGGATTTCTCGAGCCCAGGCAAGGTTGTAGTGAGCTATGATCACATCAGTGCGCTATGGCCTGAGCAATACAGCAAGACCCTGTCTAAAAAAACCCCAAAAAGCAATGAGTCCAATAATATTACTAAAAAAAGAAACAAGCATCATCAACAACATAAAGCAATAAAAAGCAACAATAACAAGCCCTGGGGATGTGGGGAAGGGATCTGATTTCCAGAGTTGCCAAATTATTTAAAATGTCCAGTTTTCAACAAAACATCATAAGATATAAAAAAACAGGAAAGTATGGCCCATACACAGGCAAAAAGAAGTAAATAAAAACTTTTCCTGAGGTAGCTCAAATATTGGACTTGCTTGGAAAATACTTTAAACAAAGAACTGAAGGAAATCACACTTAAAGAATTAAAGGAAAGTTTAAGAACAATGACTCACCAAATAAAGGATACCAACACAAAGGGTAGAAATTACTTAAAAGTACACCAAATATAAATTCTAGGATTGAAGAATACAATCACTGAAATGAAAAATTCACTAAAGGGGCTCAGCAGCGGATCTGAGCTAGCAGAAGAATTAGCAAATTTGAAGCCAAGTTAACTGAGATTACCTCAAGTAAGAAAAACAAAAAGAAGAAAGAATGAAGACAAATGAACAGAGCCTCAGATACCTGTGGGGCATCATTAAGGGTATAAACATACACACAGTGGTAGTGCCAGAAGGAAAAGAGAAAGAGAAATGGGAAGAAATAATGGGGAAAAACTTTCCAAAATTGATGAAAAAGTCTTCACACAGGCCGGGCGCGGTGGCTCAAGCCTGTAGTCCCAGCACTTTGGGAGGCCGAGACGGGCGGATCACGAGGTCAGGAGATCGAGACCATCCTGGCTAACACGGTGAAACCCAGTCTCTACTAAAAACTACAAAAAACTAGCCGGGCGAGGTGGCGGCGCCTGTAGTCCCAGCTACTCAGGAGGCTGAGGCAGGAGAATGGCGTGAACCCAGGAGGCGGAGCTTGCAGTGAGCTGAGATCCGGCCACTGCACTCCAGCCTGGGCGACAGAGCGAGGCTCCATCTCA
>NW_016803060.1:613194-659409 GCF_001698545.2 Rhinopithecus bieti
AAAAAAAAAAAAAAAAAAAAAAAAAGTCTTCACACGGCCAAGAAGCTCAACAAACTCTACACGGGATAAAATCAAAGAGATTCACATATAGTCACATTAGAATCACAAGTGTCAAAAGCCAAAAATAAAGATTCTTGAAAGCAACAAGAGAAAAACAACAAATAACCCTCAATAATATTAACAGGTGACATCATCAGATATAATGGAGGCCAGAAGGCAGACAGCAGAAATATTCAAAGTCTGAAATGAAAGACCATCAACAAAGAATCCTATAGCCAGAAAAACTACCATTCAAAACTAAAGAAACTGCAAAGCACAGTGGCTCATGTCTGTAATCCTAGCACTTTGAGAGGCTGAGACAGGAGGACTGCTTGAGCCCAGGAACTTGATATTAGCCTGAGCAACATAGCGAGACTCCATCTCTACAACAATAAATTTTAAAAAAGAGAGAAAAAAAAAAAAAACTAGCTGGTGTGGTGGTGCGCACACGTAGTCCCAACGACTTGGGAGGCTGAGGTGGGAGGATTCCTTGAGCCTGGGAAGACTGAGGTGGCAGTGAGCTATGATTGTGCCATAGCACCCCAGCCTGTGTGACAGAGCAAGACCTTGTCTCAAAAAAAAAAAAAAAAAAAAAAAAAGAAGAAGAAGAAATCAAGGCATTCTCAGGTAAAAACAGAGAGAATGTTCTACTTGTAGACCTGCCCTATAATAAACACAGACACACACACACAAACATATACACACATACACAGAGGGAATTAAAATGGCATACTAAATACATTTAACACAAAAGAAGGCAGTAATGGAGGAACAGAGGAACAAAGGTGACATAAGATCTATATAAAGTACATAGCAAAATGGCAGATGTAAAACCTACCAATTACCTTTAATGGCAATTATAGTAAACATAAATGAATTAAACAGTCCAACTAAAAGACAGAGTTGGGAAAAATTAATTTAAAAATGTGATCCAACTATATCTACATGGTACACACTTTAGATTCAAAGGCACAAATACATTGAAAATAAAATAATGGAAAAACATATACCATGAAAATGGTACCCAAACGAGAACTGGTATGGCTATATTAACATCAGACAACACAGACATTAAGACAAAAATTTTTGTTAGAGACAAAGAAGAATATTTTTATAATGATAAAGGGGTCAATTATGTCTGGAAGACATAATTATAAACATATATGCAACCTAAAAACACAGGCTCAAAATACATAATGCAAAAACTGACAGAATGGAAAGTAACAGTAGACATCTCAATAATAGTTGGAGACCTCGATACACTACTAATGGTCAGAACAAGAAGACAGAAGATCAGCAAAGAAACAAAAAACTTGAGCAATATTATAAACTATCTAGCTCTAATAGACATCTACAGAACACTCCATCTAACAACAGAATACACACGTTTCCTCAAATGCACATAGAAGGAAAAATATGTGCATTCTCTTCTCTAGGATAGATTATATGTTGGGCCATAAAGAAAGTCCCGATAAATTTAAAAGAAGTAAAATCAGAGGGGTGAGGATGGCCAGCTAGAAACAGCTGCAGTTGGAGGCTCCCACAGAGAAGAACCAAAACGGTGAGTGAACCCTGCAGCGGCAACCAAGGTATCTAGGTTCTCTCACTGGGACTGACTAGGTAGTTGGCATGACCCATGGAGAGTGAGGAAAAGCAGGGTGGTGTGATGGCTCACCTGGGAGCCATATGGGGTAAGGGGGCTCCCCACCCCCAGCCAAGGGAGGCAGTGAGGGATCACGCTACCCAGACTGGGAAACCATGCTTTTTCCACAGATCTGTGCAACCCATAGATCAGGAGATCCCATTTGTGAGCTCATGCCACCAGCGCCTTGGATCCCAAGCACACAGCTGTGCAGATTCTCAGTGGCCACTCAGCTGGAGGCTAAGACAACTGAGTTCCCCAGGGGAGGGGTGGCAGCCATCACTGCAGCTGCCTGCTGTCTAAGACAACTGAGCTCCTGAGGGGGAGGGGAGGCCGTCATCACTATGGCTGCCTGCTGCCTAAGACAAATGAGCTCCCCAGGAGAGGGGCAGCAGGCATCACTATGGCTGCCTGCTACCTTATAAGTACCGTGTGCTATTGCGCCACTGGAGCCACTGCCTGCTACCTAAGATGATTGATTCCCTAGGGGAGGGGCAGCAGCCATCACTGTAGCTCCAGTCTGCAGTTTTCCCCCTGCTGGTGCTGGGGAGGCTGGACAGTTTGGACCCAAACTGCCACACTGGTTGTGGCAGACTGCGGCCAGACTGCCACTTTAGGTCAGACCCTGACCCATTCTTCTTCATTGGGTGGGGCCTCCCCGCAGGAATTTCAGCAACTCCAGCCAGGGGTTTAGGGACAGAACTTTGATCTCCCTGGGACTGAGGGGTGGCCATGGTCTCCGTGGATCAGCAGACTTAGTCTTTCCCCCTGCTAGCTCTGAGGAATCCAGGCAGCCCAGACAAGTGGGACTCCCCCTTAGCACAGCACACCCCCTCTACCAAGGGGCAGCCAGAGTGCTTCATTAGGTGGGTCCCAGATCCCGTGCCCCCTGACTGGGTGAGACCCTCCAATAGGGGTTGCCAGACACCTTATATAGGAGCATTCCCACTGGCATCAGGTCAGTGCCTCTCAGGGACAGAGATCTCAGAGGAAGAAGCAGGCAGCTATCTTTGCTGTTCTGCAGTCTCCTTAGGTGACACCTCTGGGTGTGGGAGGGACCCAGGTGAATAGGTTCTGGAGTGAACCCTCAGCAAACCACAGCAGCCCTACAAAAAGGGGCCTGATTATTGAAAGAAAAACAAACAGAAAGCAACAACAACAGCATCAACAAAAAAGTCCCCACAAAAACCCCACCCAAAGATCAGCAGCCTCAAAGACTGAAGCTAGACAAACTCATGAAGATGAGAAAGAATCAGTGAAAAAACACTGAAAACTCAAAAAGGCAGAGTGCCTCTTCTCCTCCAAATGATTGCAATATCTCTCCAGCAAGAGCAAAGAACTGGGCAGAGGCTGAGATGAATGATTTGACACAAGTAGGCTTCAGAAGGTGGGTAATAACAAACTTCGCTGAGCTAAAAGAGCATGTTCTAACTCAATGCAAAGAAGCTAAAAACCATGATAAAACATTACAGGAGCTGTTAACCAGAATAGCCAGTTTAGAGAGGAACATAAATTACCTCATGGAGCTGAAAATACAACATGAGAACTTCATAGTGTAAACACAAGTATCAATAACCGAATAGACCAAGCAGAGAAAAGAATTTCAGAGCTTGAAGACCATCTTGCTGAAATAAGGCAGACAAGATTAGAGAAAAAAAAAAAAATGAAAAGGAATAAACAAAACCTACAAGAATATGTAAAAGACTGAACCTATGACTGATGGGGTACCTGAAAGAGACAGGGAGAACAGAACCAAGTTGAAAAACATACTTCAGGGTATCACCCAGGAGAACTTCCCCAACCTAAAAAGACAGGCCAACATTCAAATTCAGGAAATCCAGAGAACCCCAGTAAGATACTCCACGAGAAGATCAACCCCAAGACACATAATCATCAGATTCTCCAAGGCTGAAATGAAGGAAAAAATGCTAAGGGCAGCCAGAGAGAAAGGCCAGGTTACCTACAAAGGGAACCCCATCAGACTAACAGCAGACCTTTCAGCAGAAACCCTATAAGCCAGAAGAGATGGGGGCCAATATTCAACATTCTTAAAGAAAAGAATTTTCAGCCCAGAGTTTCGTATCTGGCCAAACTAAGCTTCGTAAGTGAAGGAGAAATAAAATCCTTTTCAGACAACCAAATGAGGGGGGAATTTGTCACCACCAGGCCTGCCTTGCAAGAACTCCTGAATGAAGCACTAAATATGGAAGGAAAACCATTACTAGTCACTGCAAAAAAAAGTACAAAGGCCAATGACATTATGAAGCAACTACATCAACAAGTGTGCAAAATAATCAGCTAGCATCATAACAGAATCAAATTCACACATAACAATATTAACTGTAAATGTAAACAGGCTAAATGCCCCCAATTAAAAGACACAGAATGGCAAACTGTATAAAGAGTCAAGACCCATTGGTGTGCTGTATTCAAGTGTGCCACTTATTATTTTGAGATATGTTCCATCAATACCTAGTTGATTGAGAGTTTTTATCATGAAAGGATGTTGAATTTTATCAAAGGTCTTTTCTGCATCTATTGAGATAATCATGTTGTTTTTATCTTTTGCTCTGTTTATGTGCTGAATTACCTTTATTGATTTGCATATGTTGAATCAGCCTTGCATCCCAGGGATGAAGCCAACTTGATCATGGTAGATAAGCTATTTGATGTGCTGCTGGATTTGGTTTGCCAATATTTTATGGAGGACTTTTGCACCAATGTTCATCAGGGATACTGGCCTGATGTTTTCTTTTTCTTACTGTATCTCTACCAGGTTTTGGTATCAGGATGATGCTGGCCTCATAAAATGAGTTAGGGAGAAGTCCATCCTTTTCAATTGTTTGGAATAATTTCAGAAGAAATGGTACCAGCTCCTCTTTGTACCTCTGGTAGAATTCAGCTGTGAATCCATCTGGTCCTGGGCTTTTTTGGTTAGCAGGCTATTTATTACTGCCTCAATTTCAGAGCTTGTTGTTGGTCTGTTCAGGGATTCAACTTCTTCCTGGTTTAGTCTTGGGAGGCTGTACCTGTCCAGGAATTTATCCATTTCTTCTAGATTTTCTAATTTACATGCCTGAAGGTGTTTTTAGTATTCTCTGATGGTTGTATTTCTGTAGGAACAGTGGTGATATCCCCTTTATCATTTTTATTGTGTCTATTTGATTCTTCTCTCTTTTCTTCTTTATTAATCTAGCTAGCAATCCACTTATGTTACTAATTTTTTCAAAAAGCCAGCTCCTGGATTCACTGATTTTTTTTGAAGGCTTTTTCATGTCACTCTCTCCTTTAGTTCTGCTCTCATCTTGGTTATTTCTTGTCTTCTGCTAGCTTTTGGTTTGTTTGCTCTTGGTTCTCTAGTTCTTTAGTTGTGATATTAGAAAGGTTTATTTGAGATCTTTCTAACTTTTTGATGTGGGCATTTAGTGCTATAAATTTCCCTCTTTAAACTTTTTTAGTTGCATCCCAGAGATTCTGGTACATTATCTCTTTGTTCCCATTGGTTTCAAATACCTTCTTGATTTTGGTTTTAAATAACCTGATTTCTGCCTTACTTTCTAACCCTATTTTTAAATTTTGTTTGCACTTTGGTGTTACATCTATGAAACCATGGCTTAACACAACAAGATATACTACTATGTTTTCTTCCAACAGTTTCATAGTTTTAGCTCTTACATTTAGGTCTAAAATCCATTCCAAGTTAATTAATTTTGTATGTAGTATAAGGTAGAGGTGCAATATCATTCTTTTACATGTGGACTTTTTTTTTTTTTTTTGAGACAGAGTCTTGCTCTATCCCCCAGGCTGGAGTGCAGTAGTATGATCTCGCCTCACTGCAACCTCTGCCTCCTGGATTCAAGCGATTCTCATGCCTCAGCCTCCTGAGTAGCTGGGATTACAGGTGCCTGCCACCATGCCTGGCTAATTTTTAAATTTTTAGTAAAGATGGGGTTTCCCCATATTGGCTAGGGTGGTCTCAAACTCCTGACCTCAGGTGATCTGCCTGCCTCAGCCTCCCAAAGTGCTGGGATTACAGGCGTGAGCCACTGCACCTGGCCCTACACGTGGATATTAAGTTGTCCCAAAACCATTTGTTGAAAAGACACTTCTTTCCTTACAGAATTACCTTGGCATTATTATAAAAAATCAATTTACTTTGGGAGGTCAAGGCGGGCAGATCATGAGGTCAGGAGATCAAGACCTTCCAGGCTAACATGGTGAAACCTCGTCTCTACTAAAAATATAAAAACATAGGCGGCCAGGCGCGGTGGCAGGCACCTGTAATCTCAGTACTTTGGGAGGCCGAGGCGAGTGGATCACGAGGTCAGGAGATCAAGACCATCCTGGTTAACACAGTGAAATCCCGTCTCTACTAAAAATATAAAAAAATGAGCCAGGTATGGTGGCGGGCGCCTGTAGTCCCAGGTACTTGGGAGGCTGGGGGAGGAGAATGGCATCAACCCAGGAGGCGGAGCTTGCAGTGAGCCGAGATGGCACCACTGCACTTCAGCTTGGGTGACAGAGTGAGACTCTGTCTCAAAAAAAAAAAAAATCAATTTAAATAAGAGTTTATTTTTGGACTCTTCAGTTTTGTTGATCTATGTATCTATCTTTATGTCAGTACAAATCTTGATTACTGTTACTTTGCAGTAAGTTTTGAAAATGGGAAGTGTGAATCTTTCAATTTTGTTCTTTTTCCAGATTGTTTTGGCTGAGTCCCCAATATTTCCACATGAATTGAAGGCTCAGACTGTCAATCTCTGCAAAAATAAAGCTGGAACTTCTTTTTTATTCATTTTGATGATATTGTAACTGGAATTTTAATCTTAATTTCATTTTTTGGATCATTTATTGCTAGTGTATAGAACTATAGAGTTTTGGATATTGATCTTATGTCCTGAAATCTTGAACTTGCTTGTAACTTTTGATAATTTTCTTGTAGATGCCTTAGAATTTTCTGTACATAAAATCAAGTTAGCTTGAGCAACATAGTGAGACTCCATCTCTTAAAAAAATTTAAAAAGTTAGCCAGGCATGATTGTGAGTGCCTGTAGTTCCAGCTACTTGGGAGGCTGCGGCAGGAGGATCACTTGAGCCCAGGAATTTGAGGCTGCAGTGAGCTATGATCATGCCACTGTACTCCAGCCTGGATGACAGAATGAGACATCATCTCCTAAAAAAAAGAATCAGGTCATCTGTGAATAGAGATAGTTTCACTTCTTCCTTTCTAACCTGAAGGTTACTTCCCACCCCACAATGCCTTATTGCCCCAGCTAGACTCTCCAGTATAATACATAAAAATGGCTAGAGCACACATCTTGCCCTTGTTCCTGATCTTAGGGGAAATAAATTAATCTTTTGTTATGAAGTATGATGTTAGGTGTGTGTTTTTCGTAGATGCCCTTTATAAGGTTGAAGAAGTTTGCCTCTATTTTTAGTTTGTTCAGTGATTTTATTACAAAACAAATATCAAAATTGTTGGCACATTTTTTTAGTGCTTTTTCTACATTTGCTCTGGTTTGGATATGTCCCCTCCAAACCTCATGTTGAAATCTCATCCCCAATGTTGGAGATAGAACATAATGGGAGGTGTTTGGGCCATGGGGTGGATCCATCAAGAATAGATAAATCCCTTCCCTTGGGGGAAAAGTGAGCTCTCACTCTATTAGTTCCCATGACAGCTGGTTGTTAAAGAGAGTCTGGCACCTTCCCCCTCTTTCTTGCTTTCTCTCTCACCATGATATCTCTGCACACACTGGCTCCCCTTCACCTTCTGCCATGAGTGGAAGCAGCCTGAGGCCTTCGCCAGAGATCCAGTCTTAAACTTTTTCAGACATTAGAATTGTAAGCCAAACAAACCAGTTTTCTTTATAAACTAATCAGCCTCAGGTATTCCTTTATAGAAACACAAAATGGACTAAGACAACATTCACTGAGACAATCATGTGGTTTTGTCCTTTATACCATTTAAGGGTGTATTACACTTATTTTCTTATTAAAAATTTTATTTTAATCGACAAATAATAATTGTATATAATTATTAAACACAATCTGATGTGTCAATACATGTATACATTGTGGAATGAACAAATTGGGCTAATTAGCATATCTATCACCTCAGATATTTCTTTTTTTGTGGTGAGAACACTGAAAATACTCTTTTAGCTATTTTGAAATACACAATCCATTATTAACTATTGTTGTCATGCTGTGCAACAGAACACCTGAACTGAAACTTTGTACCCATTGACCAACGTCTCCCCTTTCTCTATCTACTGCCCCCACCCCCAGCCTCTGGTAACCATCATTCTACTACCTACTTTTCGAGTTCAATTTTATTTTATTTTATTTTTTTGAGATAGAGTCTCGCTCTTTCACCCAGGCTGGAGTGCAGTGGCGCGATCTTGGCTCACTGCAAGCTCCGCCTCCTGGGTTCATGCCATTCTCCTGCCTCAGCCTCCAGGAGTAGCTGGGACTACAGGTACCTGCCACCACACCTGGCTAATTTTTTTGTATTTTTAGTAGAGACGGGGTTTCACCATGTTAGCCAGGATGGTCTCGGTCTCCTGACCTCTTGATTCGCCTGCCTAGGCCTCCCAAAGTGCTGGGATTACAGGGGTGAGCTACCATGCCCAGCCTCAAGTTCAATGTTTTTAGATTCTACACATAAGTGAGATCATATGATTATTTGTCTGTGCCTGGTTTACTTCACTTAACATAATGTCCTCCAGGTTCATCCATGTTGCTGGAAATGACAAAATTTCCTACTTCTTCTAAGGCTGAATAGTATTCCCTGTGTATATATACCACATGTTAAAAATCTACTCATCTGCTGATAGACACTTAGGTTTTTTCCATGTCTCTGTTATTGTGAATAACATTACGATGAACATGGGAGTGTACATATCTCTTTGACATACTGATTTTAATTCCTTTGGGTATATACCACCCAGAAGTGGAATTGTTGGATTATATGGTAATTCTATTTTTAGTTTTTTTGAGAAAACTTCATACTGTTTTCTAAAATGGCTGTATTTACAATATCACTAACAGTGTACAAGAGTTCCCTTTTCTCTACATCCTCACCAATACTTATCTTTCATCTTTTTGACTATAGCTTATCTAACAAATGTGATGTGATATGTCACTGTGGTTTTACTTTGTGTTTTCTGATGATTAGAAATGTGGAGCATTTTTTCATATATCTGATGTCTTCTTTGAAGAAATGTCTACTCAAGTCCTTTGCCCATTTTAAAAATAGGGTTATTTGTAGTCTTGTTATTGAGTAGCTTGAGGTTCCTTGTGTATTTTGGATATTAGTCCCTTATCTGACATGTAATTTGCAAATATTTTCTGCCAATCTGTAGGTTTTCTCTTCATTCTATTGTTTTCCTTACTGTGAAGAAGCTTTTTAGTTTGATGCAATCCCATTTTCTATTTTTATTTTCATTGCCAGTGCTTTAGGGATCATATCCAAGAAAGCCCTGCCTAGATCAACATCATGTGTTTTCTCCTATGTTTTCTTCTAGTAGCTTTATCATTTCAGGTCTTCAATCCATTTTCAGCTGATTCTTGTATAGGGAGGTGAGGTAAAGGTCTACTTTCATTCTTCTATATGTGGTTTATCCAATTTTCCTAACATCACTTATTGATGAGACTCTCCTTTCTTCATTGTGTGTTCTTGCCACCTTGGTCAAAAATCAGTTAATGGTAGATGTGTGAGTTTATTTCTGGGTTCACTATCCTATTCTATTGGTCAATGTGTCTGTTTTTGTGCCAGTACCATGGTGTTTTGATCGCTATAGTTTTGTAATATGCTTTGAAATATGGTAGTGTGATACCTCCATCTTTGTTCTTTTTGTTCAAGCTTGCTTTGGCTATTTGGGGTCTTTTTTGATCCATACACGTTTTAGGATTTTTAAAAAATTTCTGTGAGGAATGACATTGGAATTTTGATGGAGATTGTATTGAATCTGTAGATTGCTTTAGGGAGTATAAACATCTTAACAATATTAATCCTTCTAATCCATAAACATGAGATATCTGTCAATTTATTTGCATAATCTTTAATTTCCTTAATCAATATTTTATAGTTTTCAGTAAACATGTAGATCTTTAATTTCCTTGGTTTTGTACCCCTAAAACTTGGTCAACATGGTAAAACCCCATCTCTACCAAAAAATACAAAAAAATTAGCTGGGCGTGGTGGCATGCACCTGTAATCCCAGCTACTCAGCAGGCTGAGGTGGGAGAATCCCTAGAACCTGGGAGGTGGAGGTTGCACTGAGCCAAGATTGTGCCACTGCACTCCCGTCTGGGAGACAGAGGGAGGCCCTGTCTAAAAAAAAAAATTTTTTTTTTAACTCCTAAGTATTTTGTTTTTTAAAAATACCACTGTAAATGGGATGGTTTTTGTAAATTCTTCTTTAACTTTTATTTTTGTAGAGAGGAGGTCTGACTATGTTGCCCAGGCTGGTCTCAAACTCCTAGGCTCAAGTGATCCTCCCATCTCAGCCTCCCAAAGTGCTGGTATTACAAGTGTGAGCCACCATACCTGGCTTGTTTTCATAATTTCTTTTTTAGACAGTTTGTTGTTATTGTATAGAAACACAACTAATTAGGTGTTGTCTCCTGCAACTTTACTGAATCTGTTTTCCAGTTCTAACAGGTTTTTCTGTAGTCATTGAAATTTTCTACATATAGGACCATGTCAATGGCAAACAGACAATTTTACTCCATCATTTCCTATTTGGATGCCTTTTCTTTCTTTCTCTTGCCTAACTGCTCTGGCTAGGACTTCTAGTATTGTGTTGAACAGAAGTAGTCAGAGTGGACATCCTTGTCTTGTTCCTGATCTTTAAAAAAACTGCTTTCAGTTTTTCATTGTTGAGTGTGAAGTTAACTATGGGCTTATCATATATGATATTTATTGTTTTGAAGAACATTCTTTCTTTTTTTTTTTTTTTTGAGGCGGAGTCTTGCTCTGTCGCCCAGGCTGGAGTGCAGTGGCCGGATCTCAGCTCACTGCAAGCTCCGCCTCCCGGGTTCCCGCCGTTCTCCTGCCTCAGCCTCCCAAGTAGCTGGGACTACAGGCGCCCACCACCTCGCCCGGCTAGTTTTTTGTATTTTAGTAGAGACGGGGTTTCACTGTGTTCGCCAGGATGGTCTCGATCTCCTGACCTTGTGATCCGCCCGTCTCGGCCTCCCAAAGTGCTGGGATTACAGGTTTGAGCCACCGCGCCCGGCCAGAACATTCTTTCTACATGTAATTTGTTGGGAATTTTAAAATCATGAAATGAAGAATTCTTTTTTTTTTATTTTTATTTTTAGGCGGAGTCTTGCTCTGTCGCCCAGACTGGAGTGCAGTGGCGCAATCTCGGCTCACTGCAAGCTCTGCCTCCCGGGTTCACGCCATTCTCCTGCCTCAGCCTCCCGAGTAGCTGGGACTACAGGCGCCCGCCACCTCGCCCGGCTAGTTTTTTGTATTTTAGTAGAGACGGGGTTTCACCATGTTAGCCAGGATGGTCTCGATCTCCTGACCTCGTGATCCGCCCGTCTCGGCCTCCCAAAGTGCTGGGATTACAGGCTTGAGCCACTGCGCCCAGCCGAAATGAAGAATTCTTTATATGCTTTGCCTGCATTTATTGAGATGATCATGTTTTTTTTCCTTCATTCTGTTAATATGGTGAATCACATTTATTGATTTGTGTATGTTGAACCAACCTTGTATTCCAGCGATAAATCCCACTTGATCATGGTGAATAATCCTTTTAACGTACTGTTGAATACAGTTTGCTAGTCCTTTGTTGAAGACTTTTGCATCTATATTAATCCATGTTACTGACTTACAGCTTCCTTTTCTTGTAGTGTCTTTGTCCAGCTTTAGTATAAGGGTAATGCTAGCCCCATGAAATGAGTTTGGAAATACTCCCTCCTTTTCAATTTTTAAGAAAAGTTTGGGAAGGATTATTATTAGTTTGTCTTTAAATGTTTGGCAGAATTCAACTGTGAAGCCATCTAGTCCTGGGCTTTTCTCTGATGGGAGACTCTTAATTACTGATTCAAGCTCTTTACTAGCTATTAGTCTGTTCAGATTTCCAATCTCTTCATTATTAAGTCTTAGTAGATATATGTTTCTAGGAATTTATCATTTTCTCCTAGCTTGTCCAATCTGTAGGGATATAATTATTTGTACCCGTCTCTTATGATCCTTTATATTTGTGTTGTCAGTTGTAATGTCTTCTCTCTTTCATTTCTGACTTGAGTCTTCTCTCTTCTTCTATTCTAGCTAAAAGTGTCGATTTTGTTTTCTCAGAAAATAAACAAGTTTAGTTGATTTTTCTTTTTTCTTTTTTTTTTAGTCTCCATTTCATTTACTTCTACTCTGATATTTCTTATTTCTTTCCTTCTGTTAACTTTGGGGTTAGTTTTTTCTTATTTTACTAGTTCCTTGAGGTGTGACACTGCGTTGAGATCTTTCTTCTTATTTGATGTAGGGATTTATTGCTATAAACTTTCCTTCCAGAGCTGCTTTTGCTGCATTCTGTAAGATTTGATATGTTTCCATTTTTATCTCTAGATATTTATTATTTTTGTTATTTTTATTTATTTTTTTTGAGATGGAGTTTCACTCTTGTTGCCCAGGCTGGAGTGCAGTGGTGCAACCTTGGCTCACTGCAACCTCCGCCTCCCGGGTTCAAGCAATTCTCTGCCTCAGCCTCCCAAGTACCTGGGATTACACGTGCCCGCCGCCACACCTGGCTAATTTTTGTATTTTTAGTAGAGACAGGGTTTCACATCTTGGCCAGGCTGGTCTTGAACTCCTGACCTTGTGATTCACCTGCCTTGGCCTCCCACAGTGCTGGGATTACAGGCATGAGCCACCGCACCCAGCCTATTGTCTCTTTTTATAACTTTTGACCTAAAGTCAACTTTGTCTGAAATAGTATAGCTACCTCTGCTCTTTTTGTTTCCATTTGCATGAAATGTCTTTTTTCATCCCTTCACTTTCAGTGTATGAACGTCCTTTAAGGTGAAGTGAGGCTATTGTAGGCAGCATATAGTTGGGTCTTTAAAAAAAATCGATTCAGGAACTCTACATCTTTTGATTGGAGAATTTAATTGATTTACATCCAAAGTAATTACCGATAGGCAAGGACTTATTTACAAGTGCTGTTTTAATTGTTTTCTGGTTGTTTGTAGATCCTTTGTTCTTTTCTTCCTGTATTGCTTTCTTCCTTTGTGGCTGGATGGCTGTCTAGTGGTATGTTTTGATGCTTTTATCTTCTGCATATTCATTACAGGCTTTTGCTTAGTGGTTACTCAGTGGCTTACATAAAACATCTTATACTTACAACTTGCTACTTTAGGCTGATAACAACATTGATTGCATAAAGAAACTCTATACTTTAATTCCCCTCCTCCTACCCTCTACCTTCAAATAGGCCCTAGTGTCTGTTGTTCCCTTCTTTGTGTCCATGTATAGCTCCCACTTATAAGTGAGAACATGCAGCATTTGGTTTTCTGTTCTTGCATTAGTTTTCTTAGGATAATGGCCTCTAGCTCTATCCGTGTTGCTGAAAAAGACATAATCTCATTCTTTTTCATGGCTGTGTAGAATTCCACAGTATATACATTCTTTTTTTAAATAACCTAGAGCTGTTTCTCTATTTTGTCACTCCCGTCCTAAGTCATTTGTACTCAAGTCTCTCATCTGTCTTCCCCCAGGCTATTCCCTTTCCTCTCTTTACTTCCTCAACCCATTTAAATACACACACATGCACGTGCGTACACACACACACACACACACACACACACACACCCTCCTGGGCTAGGCCGTTTCAGCTTAGGAAATAAAAAATAAAATCTGTTGGCTTATGAGTAGCCTTTACCTGCAGCCAGAGAGGCATACTGCTATCAAGGAAGTCAGTCTTTCATGCTCTCAGTTTCTTTCTTCAGGACCATTTCCTCTAGTCCTTTTCTTTCAAACTCATTTTCAGGAAAACTAGGCCATTAGTCATTTACTCCCTCATTCTAAGTGAGTTTTTGTCACTTGTTACTCTGAGTAAAAGGTATTTAAAAGTCTTTATGTTAATTTTTTTCTTTCTTTTATTTTAGGTTCAGGGGTACATGTACAGGTTTGTTATACAGGTAAACTGAGCATCATGGAGGTCTGGTGTCCAGATTATTATATTGCCCCAACAATAAGCATAGTACCTGATAGGTAGTTTTTTGATCCTTACCCTCCTCCCACCCTCCACTCTTAGTTAGGCCCTGATGTCTGTTGTTCTCTTAATTTTTTTTTTCTTCTTGAGACGGAGTCTCACTCTGTCACCTAGGCTGGAGTGCAGTGCTACTATCTTGGCTCACTGCAACCTCTGCCTTCTAGGTTCAAGTGATTCTCCTGCCTCAGCCTCCTGAGTAGCTGGGATTACAGGCATGTGCCACCACGCCTGGCTCATTTTTGTATTTTTAGTAGAGATGGAGTTTCACCATGTTGACCAGGCTCATCTCGAACTCCTTCCTGACCACAAATGATCCACCTGCATCAGCCTCCCAAAGTGCTGGGATTACAGGCATGAGCCACTGAGCCTACCTGTTGTTCTCTTCTTATGTCCAGGAGTACTCAATGTTTAGCTTCCACTTACAAGTGAGAACATGTGGTATTTGGTTTTCAGTGTTAGTTCACTTAGGACAATGACCTCTAGCTCCATCCATGTTGTTGCAAAGGACATGATCTTGTTCTTCTAAAATGGCTGTGCGGTATTCCAACGTGTATATGTACCACACTTTCTTTATCTAGTCTACCACTGATGGGCATTTAGGTTGATTCCATGTCTTTGCTATTGTGAATAGTCCTGTGATGAACACATACATGTGCACGTGTCTTTATGGTAGAATTATTTCTTTCCTTTGGGTATATATCCAGTAATGGGATTGCTGGGTTGAATGATAGTTCTTTTTTAAGTTGAGAAATCACAAAACTGCTTTTCATAATGGCTGAACTAATTTACGTTCCCACCAGCAGTGTATAAGTGTTCCCTCTTCTCTGCAACCTCACCAGCATTTGTTATTTTTTGACTTTCAATTTTTTAATTTTACTTTTTACTATTTTGAGACAGGGTCTTGTCCTGTCACCCAGCTGGGAGAACTGTGGTATAATCAGTTCGCTGCAGCCTTGATCTCCTGGACCCAAGTGATCTTCTTACCTCAGCCTCCCAAACAGCTCGGACCACAGGCACATGTCACCTTGTCTAGGTAATTTTTATTTTTATTTTTGTCAAGATGGGGTCTTGCTATGTTGCCCAGGCTGGTCTTGAACTCCTGGGCTCAATTGATCTTGCTGCCTCAGCCTCCCAATTTTTTTTTGACTTTTTAATAACAGCTATTCTGAGTGGTCTCACATAGTATCTTGCTGTGGTTTTCATTTGTATTTCTCCAGTGATTAGTGATGCTGAATTTTTTCATGTGCTTGTTTGCTGTATGTCCTCTTTTGAAAAGTGTCTGTTCATGTCTGTTACCCACTTTTTAACAGGGTTGTTTTTTTTTTTTGCTTGTGAATTTAAGTTCCTTACAGATTCTGGTTATCAGAGCTTCGTCAGATGCATAGTTTGCAAATATTTTCTCCCATTCTGTGGCTTGCCTGTTTATTCTGTGGAGAGTTTTTCTGTACAGAAGCTTTTTAATTAGATCACATTAATCAATTTTGCTTTTGTTGCAAATTGCTTTTGGTGTCTTTGTCATGAAATCTTTGTCAGGGCCTATGTCCAGGTAGTTCTTTTAAAGTTATTTGAAAATCTTCCAGAGTTTTTATAGTTTTAGGTTTTACATTTAAGTCTTTAATGCATTTTGAGTTAATTTTTGTATATGGTGTAAGGAAGGGGTCCAGTTTCAATCTGCATATGGCCAGCCAGTTATCCCAGCACCATTTATTGAACAGGGAGTCTTTTCCCCATTGCTTGTTTTTGTCAACTTTGTTGTAAATGAAATTGTTGTAGGTATGCAGCTTTATTTCTGGGCTCTGTATTCTGTTCCTTTGGTTTATGTGTCTGTTTTTTTGTATCTGTACCATGATGTTTTTGATACTGTAGCCTTGTAGTATATAGTTTGAAGTCAGGTAATGTCACACCTCCAGCTTTGTTCTTTTTGCTTAGGACTGCTTTGGCTATTCAGGCTTTTAAAAAAATTCTGTATCAATTAAATTTTTTTTTTTAGTTCTGTGAGAAATGTCATTGGTAGTTTAATAAGAATAGCAATGAATCTGTAAATTGCTTTGAGTTGTAAGGTCATTTTAACAATATCGATTCTTCATTTCCTATCCATGAACATGGCATGTTTTTCCATTTGCATTTCTGGGATAAATCCTACTTGATCATGGTATATAATCCTTTTACTTTACTATGTTGGTGGATTCAGTTTGCTAGTATTTTGCTGGAGATTTTTGTGTTTATATTCATAAGGGGTATTGGTCTGTAGTTTGCTTTTCTTGTGATGTCTTTGTCCAGTTTTCTTATCACAGTATTTATTAATGACCTCATAAATTGAGTAGGTAAATGTTCTCTCCTCTTCTATTTTTTGGGATAGTTTGCAAAGGACTGATATTAATTCTTATTTTAAAATTTGGTAGAATTCACCAATTAAGGCATCTGGTCCTGGGCTTTTCTTTGTGGAAGTTTGTTTGTTTGTTTGTTTTTTTTTTGAGACAGAGTTTCGCTCTTGTTGCCCAGGCTGGAGTGCAATGGCACGATCTTGGCTCACTGCAACCTCTGCCTCCCAGGTTCAGGTGGTTCTCCCACCTCATCCTCCCGAGTAGCTGGGATTACAGGTGTGCACCACCACACCCGTCTAACTTTGTACTTTTAGTAGAGACAGGGTTTCTCTATATTGGTCAGGTCAGGCTGGTCTCAAACTTCCACCCTCAGGTGATCTGCCTCTGCCCACCTCGGCCTCCCAAAGTGTTGGGATTACAGGCGAGAGCCACTGTGCCTGGCTGGAAGTCTTAAATTATTAACTTGATATCACTATTTGTGATGAGTCTTTTTAAGATGGATATAATCAGAAGCATTAAATTATACACTTGTGAAAAGTATGAATTTTACGGTATAATTGTATCTCAATAATACTGTCATAAAAAAAGAAAACACATACAAAGTTCCATATTCAGTGTGGTGGACAGAACATGTTCCCTTACCACGGCCTCTCCTCAAATCCTCTAAAATAATAGCTAAGAAAGAGAAATGCACAGACCCACACAAAGAAAAGAAGAGGGGAGAAGATGGTAAGCAAATGAGGTCAACAAATACTGAAAACTTGAAAAAGAAGAAACTGGTAACTGACTTAACAGACCTGGGAATACCAAGAGCCAAGGGCCTTCGGGGATGAGAAGAAGCAGCAGCAAGGCACACAAACTGAAGCACCACTAGGCACCTCCCGTAATCTAAGGTATGAGGGCTAAGAATAGGAAGATTAAAGTTTAACATCCCCTCTGCTATCTCATGTCACTAGCTAATAAGTCTTTCCCTGCCCTGCCAGAGTACTGAGGGCTGTTTTCTGGAGGAGGTGATCACTGAGGGTCTTCAAGGATACATTAACAGCTGAGGACTGAGGTGCCAAAATGAAAATAGGCATTTAAAGAAACTTTACCTGCTGAACTGGAAGACTCACAGCCCCTTTTTGCTATGTGGTTCCTAAAATATTGGTAGATTACTCTATTTCCAGAATGCAGAAAATGAAATACACAGAGGTTCCTCTTCAAAGGAACTTTCCTCCCAGTCTAATTAAGGATAGTAACCTCTCTTAGAAGCAAAGTTTACTCAAAGACCAGTGCTAATATTCTTAAATTCTGCTAGCTGTAATAAAGAAATCAATATACTCTGTTCTCAGCTTTCACATTTTAGCCTAGATATTTGCCCTGGCATGCCTGAACCAATCCAAGCAAGCATTAGGTCATAGCCTATTCGTCTCCCTTATTTGGAAGTGTTTTTGCCTCTCTCAGCATTCCACAAGTTACTTCCTCTCTTCCTTTGTTCTCCTCTACCTTTGCCTCTTTTGGGAAGTTCTAAGTTGCTAGCCAATCAGGTCAAGTATAGAATGTGAGATACCGTTCCAGCCAATGGAAACCAGACACAGCAGTAGGGTGGATGGGTCAGGTTATAGATGACCCTGTCTCCTTTGTTTGTGTGTGCTCTTGTGGCTGGACTGCTGGCGAGTGCACCCTTTCTGCAGAAAGTAAACTAGCCTTGCTGAGGAATCCTTTGTCTCAGTGTTGATCTTTTGTGACACTGAACTCCTGTGCCCAACACAGAAGTGGAAGACTCCCCTCTGGGGAATGAACAAGTCCAAGTCCTGCAGATATAGGAATTAGGGAATGCTCTGACCAAAAGGGCAGATCCTCTTTGGCCATCTACAGGGGAGCCTGCTAGAGAAAGCCCTGTCTATACATAGAGTTTGTAATCAGCACTAAAGGACTTCACTTTTAGATACACACTATCATCCAGGAGTCTCTACAGGAAAGTCTGTAGGAGGAGAGTCTCCAACACAAAAGATAGATACTGAAATAAATAAAAGCAGTAGGGGAGAAAATCTCTAGGAAAAAAAAGTGACCTGACATCTGATAAATTTGACTATAAGGCAAGCTGGAAGAAGAGATATGTTAGAAAGATGATAGTGGCTGGGCGCGGTGGCTCAAGCCTGTAATCCCAGCACTTTGGGAGGCCGAGACGGGCGGATCACGAGGTCAGAAGATCGAGACCATCCTGGCTAACACGGTGAAATCCCGTCTCTACTAAAAAAAAAAAAATACAAAAAACTAGCTGGGCGAGGTGGCGGGCGCCTGTAGTCCCAGCTACTCGGGAGGCTGAGGCAGGAGAATGGCGTACACCCGGGAGGCGGAGCTTGCAGTGAGCTGAGATCCGGCCACTGCACTCCAGCCTGGGCGACAGAGCGAGACTCCGTCTCAAAAAAAAAAAAAAAAAAAAAAAAAAAAAAAAAAAAAAAAAAAAAAGATGATAGCAAGAGTGGGAAATCCTCACCAGATTTGAAGACCAAAACAAAACATAAGCAAATAAAAAAAAAGAGGCAATTAATTTTTATAAAAACAATAAGTTTGACAACAAGCTTGTCTAACCCACATGGCCCATGGGGCACATGCAGCCCAGGATGGCTTTGAATGCAGCCCAAAACAGATTTGTAAACTTTCTTAAAATATTTATATATATGTGTGTGTGTGTGTGTGCGCACATGTATATATATATTTGTTTTTAGCTCATCAGCTATCATTAGTGTTAGTGTATTTAATGTGTGGCCCAAGACAATTCTTCTTCCAATGTGGCCTAGGGAAGCCAAAAGACTGGACATCACTGCTCTATAAGAAAAGAAACATAATCCCAGGACAGTCTTGGCTCACCACAGTACTTATTTAGCTGTAATAAAGAAAAGATAAACAATATAATCAATGCAAACAAAAATATATGAAAACTACATTGGGAGAATGGGAGAAAGGATGTGTGTGAGAGAGGAATGATTCTGGAGAATCATCTTCATTTTCCATAAAAAGGGAAAAACAGATAATAACTAATAGCTAAAAATAGTAGTAGAAGCTTCCTGAAGAATAGCAAACGAATTGAAAGTGGCTGCCTTTGTGGAGCAGGGACTGGACATGAGTCAGGCTGAGCCAGGAAACCACTATATTTTTTAAAAAAATTATTCCTGGGCTCAATCAATCCTCTCACTTTAGCCTCAAGAGTAGCTAGGACTACTAGCTAAAAAGAAACCAGGTGTTTTATATTATGAACTTTGTAGTACACTTTGGCTTTTTAAATTATGTATAGCAATCTGTGATAAAAATAAGCCCTTCAGTGTTCCAGACCCAGAGTCTGGCAGCAAATGAGCAGTGCACACCTTGCTCTCTAAAGGTGTCTTCCACAAATATATTTAAATGAAAAAAAGTTGTCATCATCATTATTATTAAAGGCATTAAAACAGCAAATCCTAATTTGTAGGTACAAAATATAAGGGTAACTGCCAAGTTACTAAGAAAGGAAGGAGTCCTGGTTTTCTGACAACCAGTGTGGGAGTCTAATAGAGGCACATGATCACAGGGCTGCCAATAGTCAAGGAAAACTTGGCACTGTTACCAGGGTCCAGCTGTGTGGGGACACTGCTGGCTTTCAGCTTCTGGAGGCCAACACTCAGCTGTAAAGTAGGGCTGGTGAATCCTACACCCGTGGCAATGCTAGTCACTTGCACTCATCCCCCTGACAGGGAAAAAGCCCCTGGGGAGTGTTGGCTCCCAGATGAAAGGTGTTCTACTGCCTACCTTGAGTTCATCTTTGCTCTGGAAGTTGTCCAGGAGGTGCTGGAAATGGGTGTCACACATCTGGCGGAGCAGTGAGAGAAGGCAGGACACATATTCGCCCTAGGGACCAACCCAAAAAGACACTTAGCATGGCCAATTGCAAGGGCTGTGTTCCCCCCATCCATAGAGGGCAAGGAGAGAAGGGAGGGTCTGAGATGGCCCCAATGATCATGGAAGAAAGATGACAAATATGGCCCTCTAAAGCTTTCTTTTCTGCTAATGAAAGCCTGGAGGGATTGGGGGGGAATAAGGTCTCTGCAGCATGGGGCTACTGAAAAATCTTAAACAATAATAAAGTAGTATTGCAAAGTGAGACAAATATTCTCCCTTTTTTTCCTAGGAAAGTTTTGGCTAAATAATCCTTTGCTGCCAAGGCACTGTACTGAAGTCTATAGAGGATACCTGGAACAAGGGAGAGCTTAACCTTCTCTGGACAGAATTTGGATTCTGCCGATCCTGCTGGGCTACAGCAGCCCTTATACAAGGACTTCTTTGGAACCTCCTAGAATTTGCACAGGGTTACTGGACTGGGCAAACAAAACACAGCAGATCAATATGCCTGTCTGAAAGGCAGAGGAGTTAAAATTGACCTTTTTGAGGGGACAAGCTATGGGCTTTAAGACAAGCAGAAATTAAAGGATAAATATCAATGTTCAAAATGTCTTCAAGTTCCAACTGGGATACATGGAATAAAATCCTGCTTTAAGGACTTCAAAAACCATCTTATAGCAACTTTTGGCATGGAGCAGACAAGCATGGCCTCCTCTTAGTTGCCTCTTTAAAAGGGAGGGAGAACATTTACTTCACTTGGGCAATTTTCAAATATTTATGAACTCGTGAGAAAGTGACAACAGTTTTTAGTCTCTCAAACCCTTTCTAGGTCTCTGAAATTATTATTCTTGTTTCTTGAGACGGAGTTTTGCTCGTCGCCCAGTCCAGAGTGCAATGGCACGATCTTGGCTCACTGCTACCTCCACCTGCTAGGTATAAGCGATTCTCCTGCCTCAGCCTGCCGAGTAGCTGGGATTACAGACACCCACCACCACACCTGGCTAATTTTTTTTGTATTTTTAGTAGAGACTGGGTTTTGCTATGCTGGCCAGTCTAGTCTTGAACTCCTGACCTCAGATGATCCGTCCGCCTTGGCCTCCCAAAGTGTTGGGATTACAGGCATGAGCCACCGCACCTGGCCTGAAATTATTAAAAATACATGTGTGCAAAATATATATGTTCATGAACCTCATTTTTATCTCAAAATGGACATAAAAGCTATAGGTAATTTGTCATGAGGGTCACATGGGTTAATGTACATAAAGCATTTAAGAATAAAGTCCATTATGTAAAAAGGTACTAAACAAATTACAATTATCATCATCCTCATTAAAATCTACATAAAATGAATCACTTCCTCAGTACTGCTAAATGAGCTAATATTGGACAAGTGCTTAAAGCACATTCTGGCCCACAGCAAGCACTGTGTAAGTGTTGGTTAGAAGGCTGGGTTACCAGGAAATGCCAGGGTACACATACATATATGTTTTTTACTTACAGTGAGAGTACCTTCAACAGAGGCTCCTAAAGGAGCAGACACTCTTTCCAAGCCCAGTGCTTCAGAACACATACCTGCTCCCTGAGTGCTCCCTGCTCCCCCTAGCATGCTGTAGCTTGGCTTGCTCCAGAGGGTTTTCTTCAGAGAGATCACTGTAATCTCCCATCTGCCAATGGAAAGATTCCACGAAAACTGTTTATCATGTCCCCACCTCAGGGCTGAGAAGTCTATTCTGGAGTTGGGGTACATGAGGGGCCCAAGGTATCGTCTCTCTGCCCCTCCTGAGAAGCCTTCCCAGTTTGTTTCTCTTCTAATTAGATTACAGAAAAATCATTATTCAGTAATGCCAGTGAAATTTACCTCATCACATTTTCCAAATGCTAAAACATAGATATAAACATAATGGACAAAAGCAACTAATTTGTAGATAGAAGCCAATTCTGAGAAAATTATTCTGTCCTGTACATCATTTAGGAGAACCTATATGAGGGGGTTCCTAGAAGTAGTCTGTTTTTCATCTTCAGCCTCTTACTACATCTTACATACATCCCTGCTTCATTCCACAATATAGAAAATGACTTGGCTCAAAGTATGCAGGAAAACAGGACAAGAAACATTCCCCGGATCTGCCCTAAAGAAGAGTCCTGAGAATATGAACCTAGAGCTTTCAGAGTGGAGAGGAGAGTCAGATTCAAGAAGGGAAGAGGGCAGCATGCTGACAACCATGCAGGAGGGGAGGCTGAGATGAAGGTGGTGGGATGGTAAGATGGAGGGGGAGTGCTTTGGAGAAGCCCCAGGTTAGAAAAGAAGGCAAGAAAACCTGGATGTTAGTTACTAACAGTGATCTCGGCTGTGCACTGCGGGCACCGCTGCCCTCTTACCGCCTCCTGAGCGTGCGATTTGCTCATGATGGTGAGCAGAGTCTGCAAGAGCACGTCCAGGAGGCTCTCCACCATCATCTCTACTTCCTCCATGACATCTGCCTCCTGGAGCGAGCAGCAAGAGAGCACACCGTTAGCACCAAGCCAGGCTGAAGTACAGCTGGCAGCACTTACTATGTCAGGCACATCAGCAGTAGTCTTCTGGATTCCCAACACCAAGCTCTCAGTCTCACCAACATGCAGTGTCAAGGAACCCAGGACAATGGCTTTGACAGGAGGTGAAGCACAACTGCCACTGCTGCCCAGGCATGGTGGCTGGGGCCTTACCCTAACACAACACCACCTGCAACTTTGAATCTCAAGCAGATACATTAATTTTGATATACAGGGCAGAAACAAAGATCCTGAGTTAAATGTTTTCTTTGATTTCCCTAGAATAGTCAGGAGAAGGCACAACTCTGCTGACACTTTTGGAAATGATAAAGTTTGAGAAATGGTGACGAATTCACACTACAGGGTGTGGCAGCGGCACCTTCACTAGTGCATAGCACTAATGCACAGAAGTAGCTCATCTTTCTGAGCACCCTGTTTTCTCCTCAGGGTTTTCCCCCTGGGTGCCCTCAATTTTTGCCAGCCCGGACTACTGCCTAGATATGCCTGGGTCCACTTCTAGCTCCTCAGCTCTCTCGTTCGTGTTACAGGGTCCATTTGAAGGACTCCAGCCTCAGTGCATCTTTCTCTAGCCACCTTACAAAAACAATGAAGCATGTCTCCTCACTGAGGGCCACTTCCTAATTTAGGAAGAGTCTGTTATCCTATTATAGACCTCTCACATTCATCTCAAATTCTGTAGCATGATTTTAATTATCTCACAAAGAGATTCCTGTTGCCCCTTGTCTAAGATATTTATACTATCACTGGTCCTAGTGTCTATCCTTTACCCATCCATCACTCTATCATTCACTAAACATTTACCATGTGCCAGTCACTGTTTGTGAACCTGAATATATAGAGGTGAACAAGAGAGAGAATATCTCTGCTCTCATTGAGCTTCAATTTCATTGTTCTTCTACCCATCCATCCATTTTAACTATACTCTGCCCCATTCCACATGAAGAATTTGAATAGCTCTTGGGACCAAAGTCATCTTTCCTATCTGTGGAACTGATCATAACACTTACCAGTGATGTATCTTTGGGTAGTTATAAGCAACTCATTACACTGACTCTAGCCCCACAAACACAACCAAACCATCGCCTCCAGCTTTTTACTGGTTCCCACTCCTGTTCCATTCCTCCTCTTTTTTTGCTTCAATTTCTCTCCTTCCTTTAGCAATAAGCTGTCCACCCCCTCAATACAACCTTGGGCTACGAGTAGATCTTAGGTGCTTGGTGTGGCTTCTCTGAGGCCTGGTGGGAAGAAGAGCTGCCAAGTCTTACCTGGAGCCAAGAGCAAATAATAGGGCCATTATCACCATCATAGTCACTCTCTGCCAAGCTAGACCCCTGTCACCAGATGGTACTTTGAGTTTGAACATCAGAGTATCCTACTGAGTCCCTGTCCCCTGCTCAAACAAAATAGACTTTTTTTTTAGGTGCCTCTCCCACTACATGTGGCTAGCCTATCCTTGTATATTCTTATCACCTGGTAACTGCCCTTCATTTTAAATGCACGTGAAATTCTATTCTCTAGCAACTCAATAAAATGGTATAATTTAAAAATCCATTTTTGTTTTACATTTCTTTCCTTATGCTTTCCTATCATTTCTGAATTTTCTGTAAGTAATATGCCTTTCTTCTATTATCAAAAGTACATGAAATAAGTATCATTAAAATAAATTCCTACCCTCACCTGTGCCTGATTCATATCTTTTCTTCTCTCTTTCCCTACCTCAGTTCATCCCCGCCTACCACCGATTTCTTTCAAAAAGAAAAAATAAAGAGGAAAGAAAATGGGTAAAAGCAGTATCAGTTGAAACCTGACCCTTAAAGCACAATTCTACCATCCTCTGAGGCTCAGAGCTCTAGTGGGCAACATTAACCTCTTGTATGCCCTGACCTCATTTGGTACAGTATAGGAACGCGATATGGTTGGAATCAAGCTGTCAGGAAGCTAACAGAAGAGCCTGAATAAGCAAGCTACCTCTCAAGTCTGGGTCTGTCTCCCTGTGCTCATGCCTGAATATTCTCAGAAAACTCCCAAGAATGCAGAATTAAAACCTATTGATGGAAACAGCATGACACAGAATTGGGCTTTGTGGTACTACAGATAACTATATTTCTGGGTAGATTTGATAGTGCAACCTTTAAAAATAGCAAGCATATGTTGTACAGAGAAACCTGTTGGGAACACACAGGCCACCACTCACTTGGGCACCTTCCTGTCACTGATGAAAGCATCTGTGACTGAAAAGTGTACAAAGCGATCTTTGTTGGTCTGCCTCTGGCTAAACTAACACAAGACTAGGGAAGAGCTGAGCAGGGTGGAGTGGGTGTGGGGCTACTACCAGAGAGCTGGTCTTGACGATGGAGAAGATGCTGCCAAGAATTCCTGAGCAAATAAGCAGCTCTTTCTGCTGCCTCAGGTGAAGGTGAATGTGATGGAGAACCACAGGAAGCAGGATGCGGCGGGATTCTGGGAGAGAAAACACAAAGGTGAAGAAGGCTTTAGAGGAGAACTAGCTACTGCAGCAAGCCAGTGGCATTGTAGGACTTAGCTATTCTCAAAGCAGGTGGGGTTGAGACTAGAGCAAAAGTGAAGGTAATCCCCTTACCTTACAAGGGCCTGAAAGCTCACTGCCCGGAAATTATAAGCCATCACATGACATTATTCTTCCATCTTTCCTTTGTTCTCATTTCAATACCAAGTATCCATAACATTTTGTGCAGGATGAATGTTAGGAGTCTGCTTCATTTGGAATGAAGTGTCTTTTTTTGGAAACAGGGTCTCATTCTGTCACCCAGGCTGGAATGCAGTGGCATGATCATGGCTCCTTGCAGCTTCAACTTTCTAGGATTGCTAGAGCATGACACCACACTCGGATAATTTTTTAATTTTTTGTAGAGATGAGGTCTCACTATGCTGCCCAGCAAGTCTTAAACTCGTGGGCTCAAGCGATCCTCCCTTCTTGGCCTCCCCAAATGCTAAGATTACAGGTGTGAGCCACCACACCCGGTCCCAAATGAAATCTCTTTAATGAATAGACTCCAAATTAAAAGCACAGTTTACAGTGAAAATTCCATTTAAATGGTATACTTAGTATGAACTACACTGACTGAACTTGCAGGCTTGAAATGGATTATAGATTGTCCCTCTTTATGCCCTGGCTAGGTAGGTAGTCTGACACTTCCACCCCTGTGAGCATTTACCTTGCCACAGCCAACAGACCTGCCCCCTTTCCCCCACAGCCTTGTGAGATTGCTACTCAGTGTGTACACAGCAATGAACACAATTGAAGCACGACCTTTGTATTGTCACAAGACTTTGATAATTAGCCAACATTTATCACCAATCCCACTGAACACTTCAAATGATTTTCTTTTATTTTCTCCCAATGTTACCAGAATAGCACTTTCATCAGGAGGTGACTATATTTAGAATCTCAAATTCAGGAAGGCTGTCCTACTTCAAGCTCCTTTATTAACTCATTCTGAGACCTCAGGCTAGTTGACTCCTCTCATGAGCTTTATTTTCCTCATCTGTAGAATGGGGTGTAAGGGCCTCTTCTATAATACATTTACTTCACGGGGGAGGTTAGGAGACAAGTGAAATGCAAATGTGAATGTGTTTCTGGCACCCTGTATTCCTACGTGGTCAGTGATGGTGTGACTCTGCAGGTCCCATCATATCTGGCCAGCATGATTTAGTCAGATTATCAGTAACACAAACAAGTCATGGCATTTTGGATTTATCGTTCATATCTGTCTTTAGTTAAGAGTTCCACATGAAATTTGACCGAAAATCTTTTTCAGTCAAAGACAAATTGCATGATATATAAGAGATTTGGGCACTGCCTTGTGAAATGCTTAGAATATGTTCAAACAGAATGGAATACTAGCTAGTCTAGATTTAAAAGGCTGCTTGAATAAAAAAAGTTGATACCGCACTGTGTGGATGAAAATACCAACGTACTTAGTATTTGTAACAACCAATAGCTGCTTACAGAAAAAAACAGTGGTTTGTTACTAGAACCTGCTGAAGAAGAGACCAAACTTATCCTTTGAGAATACCAGTGCTGGTTAAAGGACATCACTGGTAAAGAACCTCTTGCTGGCCGGGCGCGGTGGCTCAAGCCTGTAATCCCAGCACTTTGGGAGGCCGAGACGGGTGGATCACGAGGTCAGGAGATTGAGACCATCCTGGCTAACACGTTGAAACCCCGTCTCTACCAAAAAAAATACAAAAAACTAGCCGGGCGATGTGGTGGGCACCTGTAGTCCCAGCTACTCGGGAGGCTGAGGCAGGAGAATGGCGTAAGCCCAGGAGGCGGAGCTTACAGTGAGCTAAGATCCGGCCACTGCACTCCAGCCTGGGCGACAGAGCCAGACTCCGTCTCAAAAAGAAAAAAAGAACCTTTTGCTTCAGGGAAGATGCTGCAACTCAGGCATTTAATGAAAGTGAGATGCAAACGAAATTTTGGTGGTGTTTGTCATCTAAAATCTAATTACATAGTCCAAGGCCACATAAGTATTAAGAAAATTTTTCTTAAGTGTTTGTGTGAAGCAGCAAGTACATGCAGAGATACTAGAAATAAAGTATGCCAGTGAGAGCAGTCTGCTGTTCCCCTTCCCACATATTTTGAAAGCATTTTCTTTTTTTTGAGACAGAGTCTTGCTGTCGCCCAGGCTGGAGTGCAGTGGTGCGATCTCAGTTCACTGCAAGTTCCACCTCCTGGGTTCACGCCATGCTCCTGCCTCAGCCTCCTGAGTAGCTGGGACTACAGGTGCCTGCCACCTCGCCCAGCTAATTTTTTGTATTTTTAGTAGAGACGGGGTTTCACCATGTTAGCCAGGATGTCTCAATCTCCTGACCTCATGATTCGCCTGCCTCAACCTCCCAAAGTACTGGGATTACAGGCGTGAGCCGCCGCGCCCAGCTGAAAGCATTTTCTTTTAAGCAGTGCACAAAGCTCAAGTGTGTACAGTGGCCTTCAGTGACAGTGTGCCCAAACCATTAATAAAATCTTCAACATAGGAGCTGAAGAGAGAACTGTTTACCAGCATAAACAGTTACTGGTCAAAAAAAGATGACTTTCTTGGTGACAGCTTTACTACTACTAGCAATACCATATGCTGGCAGAGCTAAGTCAAAGGGAACACCTATTTAGTATTACAAATGTGTGTGGCACTGGGCTGAGAAATTTTTGGTCTTATACTTTAAAAGTCAAACCTGGCCGGGTGCCGTGTCTCACGCCTATAATCCCAGCACTTTGGGAGGCTGAGATGGGTGGATCATGAGATCAGGACTTCGAGACCAGCCTGGCCAATATGGTGAAACCCCATCTCTACTAAAAATACCAAAAAAAAAAAAAAAATTAGCCGGGCATGGTGTTGCATGCCTGTAGTCCCAACTACTCGGGAGGCTGAGGCAGGAGAATTGTTTGAACCTGGGAGGCAGAGGTTGTGATGAGCCAAGATCATGCCACTGAACTCCAGCCTGGGCAACACAGCAAGACTCTATCTCATTTAAAAAAAAAAAAAAGTCAAACCTAAAAAATTAACCACCAAAAATTATAAAAATTCTAATAATTGCTTAGCTGGTGTTTTGGATTTATTTTGGTGCCTCAGAAGTTTATCCTAGCACAATGATATTATACTTAAAGAATGAGGCTCATATTGATCTTAATATATGGCCATTGAGCATTTGGTTGTCCCTGCAAGGCAGAACTTGATCACATATGATGTGGCTTCAGGAACAAAACCAGAAGTTCTTCGTGAAAGACAGACTAGGCTGCTAATATATTAGATTGTCCTGACCCCTTGGGGAGCATAAAGAGCTCCCTGTCTATTTCTCTCTCTAATCCTTGTTGGTTCTCCAAAGACTGGAAAAGATACTGACTGGTATGGCAAGGAAACAAGCAAGCACAGGGTCCTCAGGGCCCCCTTTCAGGGCCACCCCCTTTTTTTTTTGAGACAGTCTCGCTCTGTTGCCCCGGTTGGAGTACAATGGCATGATCTCAGCTTACTGCCACCTCTGCCTCCTGGGTTCAAGCAATTCACCTGCCTTAGCCTCCTGAGTAGCTGGGATTACAGGTGCCCGCCACCACGCCTGGCTAATTTTTTGTATTTTTAGTAGAGATAGGGTTTCACCCTGTTTGCCAGGCTAGTCTTGAACTCCTGACCTCAAGTCTTCTGTAGGGCCTCTTTTATTTTCTTGGCTTATCCTTGTTTCCTTGAGATAGTCCCTTCTCTCTTCCTCTCCCTCCTTTTCTGAGCATATGGCAAGCTCTGTTCTTGGAAGCTGTGGGCCTGGAGGCAGGGCCCTCATGAACAAGATTAGGGACCTTTTAAAAAAAGAGACCCCAGAGAGCTGCCTTGCCCCTTCTGTTATGCCTTGCCCCTTCTTCAACACAGAGAGAAGACAGCTGTCTATGAACCAGGAAGTGGGCCTCACCAGACACTGAATCTGCTGGTGCTTTGATCTTAGACTTCCTAACCTCCAGAACTGAGAAAGTTCGTTGTTTACACGCCACCCAGTCTATGGTATCTGTTACAGTAGCCTGAATGGACTCAGTCACCACCCCAGTGACATGCCCGTATGTGTGGATTCCTAGGAATAAACTGTGAGTAAGACAGTAGGCCTAGGTCTTGGCTGCATTCTCTATTATAGTTTACCAAAATATTCTGCATCTTAAGGGTCACTGGTTTCTTGCATAATGGTTGAGGAAACTGATCCTTTGATTACCACTTGGCTATCACCCCTAGAAGGAAGGAAAGGTGAGTCTGACTCTCATCCCAACTTGATTTACCTGAGAAAGAAAACAGGCGGCTATCCACTGTCCTGGCAATGGACTGCAGCTTGACCACGTCCATTGACTGCCCAATGTGCACAGTGCTGGGCATGCTCCCCAGTGTCCCTCTCACAAACTCTGCCACCTCTTGCACGGTGAACATTTGCAGCAGCTCGTCAAAGATGGTTGGGAAAGAATTGAGGAGTGCAGCCTGCAGAAGCAAATGAAGCTGTGGTTAGCACAGAGTTAGGGTGTGTGTCTATCTTTCACACTTAGACAATGATACAAGGTGGTGAGAGGCTGAGAAGGCACTGTAGCATCTCTGCCTTGGGTGGGCTCCTCCCTGGCCACTGACTACAGCACTCAGGTATGGAGCAGGAAAAACCAAAAAGGAAACCAAAACAAGATAATTTACTGGGATCCAGGAAAACTGAGGCTTTCATAACTTGCATATAGCATTTGCTGGCAAGAGAATGGGGTATAAAGAAAAATCTGCTCAGTGTGGCTTAAGATCCACAGCTGTTTTTGTTCATAAAATGTATTTATATTTTTGTTCGTCTCTATGATCAAGTTCTTAACTTTCCAATTTTGGTTCCAAACCCAAGAAAGTATGGCAGAGAGATGAGTTCCTTCAAGCAGCATCAGCTGAACTCTGCTCACAGCCCTGCAGCCAATGATCCAGTTCTGAGAGCTGTACCATTTCCCCAGAATAGAGATTCTCATTTGCAACCATGAAATATGAAGGCTTCATAAATTATTTTTTTCATAAGTGATGCCTGGTAGTCTCAAGAGTAAATTTAAGAGGATGGGAAATGTGTGTGTTTGGTTAGCCATAAACTCTTGACGACTGTTGACGTGGGCTTAGAGTTCAGCGACCTAGACACCCAAGCAAGGGGAGTGGGAGTGTGCATGTTAGACTTTTCTTCTAGGATGTAAGCTCTGGTAGACCACAAGGTAGTTTCTTGAGAACAATCTGATAATAGAACAGTTCCAGAACCTTTGGGAGGCAGAGCACTATAGGAGAAAGACAATGGGTTTTGGAGTTAGACACGGGTTCAAATTCGAACTTTACCACTTACCTGACACATAAACTTTGGCAAGTTAACCTAATTCTTTGTTTCCCCATCTATAAAATGGGGATGATGCTATTACTCATTTCTTGATGCTGGTATGAGGGAATTTTTACATAAAGTTTCCAGTAGAGTGTCTGGAACACAACAGGCCTTTGATACATGCTGGTTCTCATGATTTTCTCTTGTGGAAGTGGAAGCAGCATGAAGACATTTTTTCACTTCTCAGTCCCCTTATGCCATTAACTCAGGATTTACAAAGAGAAAGGGAGTGCCACCTTGAGATAAAAAGGTGAGAACGCACCCTTCCCAAATGGTAGGTTGGGGAGGGAAGGCTGTTTTCTTGACTGCTCCATCAGGCAACAGACACTGTCTTAGAGTGAGTGAAAATTTATGCCATGGAAAACAGGCTTGTGCTGTGGTCTTTATTCAGGCCAGGCCCAACTGGAGCACTTATATGAGTTCTATCTGCAGATTTATAATTCCTGGAATATTGAGGAGATTGTTTTGCAGTAATTAGAACCAGAACAAAACATATTGTTAGCAGCTTAGATATAAAAGACAAAGGAGTGGTGAAGTAGGTGCTTTATAATCAATAACAAACAGTAACTCATTTGCTCTCTTAAATGGTGAAATATCCTGTACTTAGACACCAGGAGAGAAGGACTCTCACATCCTGACATCTTCTAGTGGTCATAATCAAAGATATAAAGTCTAAGTGAATAATACGCATACATATGTGTGTGTGTATCTCTCTCTCTCTCTATATATATATACACACACACACATATACATATATATACACACACACACACATATATATATACACATACACACACACACACACACACACACATATATATATATATATATATATATATATATGTATGTATGAAACTCAGGAAACATGAGCCTTGCACCAAAGAAGAAGGTCAGATTCTCACACAGGTCTTAGCTGAGACCAGATCTAAGCTATTTATCTTGATGTAGTAGGAGTGTGCCACTCAGTACAAGGCATTACTGTGTTACCAAGTTCCCAGAAAGCATATGTGCATTGCTTTGCTAGCTACCTCTAATCTCTCCATATTCTGGCTGTGGGAGGGGAATGGAAGAGGAACATGAGTAGCTTAAGGTACTTAGAAGGGGAGATCACAGGTGTCTTCCTTACAGAAGCACCTGGAAGCCTTGAGGTACTCCCTTATAGAGTTCCTTATAGACTCCCTTATAGAGTATATTCCTTTATACAGTCAAGGAAGCCTTAAGGTACTCCCAGTTGATCACCTGTCCTCTGGGCTGAGAAACCTACAGGCAACTGGTATCAAGAGGCAACACAGAGGCAAGTGGAAAACAAAATTTTTTTTTTAATTTTTTGTTTTTTAATTTTAATCTTAAATGAGACAGTTTAAATATATACTTGGGCTAACAATATACTTGGCAGTAACTGAATGGACATAAGAGAGGCTGTCTGATCTTTGCTTACAGGTTTTGGCGTAATATTTAGCTTCAAAAAGTTGAAGAATATAATCCATTACATAAAAATTCTGACATTCATTTTATAAGGAAAAATACCTCCCTGTTGACTGGGGTAATTAATTCTTGATTTGTTCTAGGGTAAGACTGTGTGGAAAGGTAACAGATTAGCTGGCTAGGCAGTTTTGTTCGTTTTCGAGACAGTGTCTCACTCTGTGGCCAGGCTGGGGTGCAGTGGCGCAATCACAGCTCACTGTAGCCTTAACTTCTTGGGCTCAGGTGATTGGCCAGGTAGTTTTAATATAAGAAAGCAAATTTTCTTCCCATACTGATATTTCTAATATTGAATCTAATCTAATCTTTTTTTTAGTTTCATTTTAATTATTTAATTAATTTATTTATTATACTTTAAGTTCTGGGATGCATGTGCAGAACGTGCAGGTTTGTTACATAGGTATACACGTGCCATGGCGGTGCGGTGTGCTGCACCCATCAATCCATCATCTACGTTAGGTATTTCTCCTAATGCTATCCCTCTCCTAGCCCCTGATCCCCCCTAGGTGTGTGATGTTCCCCTCCCTGTGTCCATGTGTTCTCCTTGTTCACCTCCCACATATGCCACATATGAGTGAGAACATGTGGTGTTTGGTTTTCTGCTCCTGTGTTAGTTGACTGAGAATGATGGTTTCCAGCTTCTTCCATGTCCCTGCAAAGGACATAAACTCTTCCTTTTTTATGACTGCATAGTATTCCATGGTGTATATGTGTCACATTTTCTTTATCTAGTCTATGACTGATGGGCATTTGGGTTGGTTCCAAATCTTTGTTATTGTCAACAGTGCGGCAATAAACATACGTGTGTGGCTGGACGCGGTGGCTCATGCCTGTAATACCAGCACTTTGAGAGGGTGAGGCAGGTGGATCACCTGAGGTCAGGAGTTCAAGACTAGCCTGGCAAACAAGGTGAAACCCCATTTCTAATAAAAATATAAAAAATTAGCTGAATATGGTGGTGTGTGCCTGTAATCCCAGCTACTCAGGAGGTTGAGGCAGGAGAATCGCTTGAACCGGGAGGTGGAGGTTGCAGTGAGCTGAGATCGCTCCATTGCACTCCAGGCTTGGGCACAAGAGTGAAACTCCATCTCAAAAAAAAAAAAAGAAAAAGAAAGGAAAAAAACATACGTGTGCATGTGTCTTTATTGTAGAATGATTTATGAATCCTTTGGGCTATAGTAGCCGAGTAATGGGATGGCTGGGTCAAATGGTATTTCTAGGTTCTAGATCGCTGAGGGAATCACCACATTGCTTCCCACAATGGTATAGAACTAATTTATACTTCCCACCAACAGTGTAAAAGTGTGTACTATTTCTCCACAGCCTCTCCAGCATCTGTTGTTTTCCTGACTTTTTAAATATCGCATTCTAATGGTGTGAGATGGTATCTCATTGTGGTTTGATTTCATTTCTCTATGACCACGATGGATGAGGTTTTTTCCATGTTTGTTGGCATGTAAATGTCTTCTTTTGAGAAGTGCTTTTGTTCATCTCCTTGCCCATTTTGATTTTTTTTTTTTCTCTTAAATTGTGTTTAAGTTCTTTGTAGATTTTGGATGTTAGCCTTTTGTCGGATGGATTGCAAAAATTTTCTCCTATTCTATAGGTTGCCTGTTCACCCTGATGATACTTTCTTTCGCTGTGCAGAAGCTCTTTAGTTTCATTAGATCCCATTTGTCAATTTTTGCTTTTGCTGCAATTGCTTTTGGTGTTTTAGTCATGAAGTCCTTGCCCATGCCTATGTCCTGAATGGTATTGCCTAGGTTTTCTTCTAGGGTTTTTAAGGTTTTAGGTCTTACATTTAAAGTCTTTAATCCATCTTGAGTTAATATTTGTATAAGGTGTAAGGAAAGGGTCCAGTTTCAGCTTTCAGCATATGGCTAGCCAGTTTGCCAACACCATTTATTAAATAGGGAATCCTTTCCCCATTGCTTGTTTTTGTCAGATTTGTCAAAGATCAGATGGTTGTAGATGCATGCTGTTATTTCTGAGGCCTCTGTTCTGTTCCACTGGTCTATGTATCTGTTTTGGTACCAGTACCATGCTGTTTTGGTCGCTGTAGCATTGTAGTATAGTTTGAAATCAGGTAGCATGATGCCTCCGGCAGTGTTCTTTTTGCTTAGGATTGTCTTGGCTATATGGGCTCTTTTTTGGTTCCATATGAGATTTAAAGTAGTTTTTTCTAATTCTGTGAAGAAAGTCAACGGTAGCTTGATGGGGATAGCACTGAATCTATAAATTACTTTGAGCAGTATGGCCATTTTCACGATATTGGTTCTTCCTATCCATGAGCATGGAATGTTTTTCCATTTGTTTGTGTCCTCTCTTATTTCCTTGAGCAGTGGTTTGTAGTTTTCCTTCAAGAGGTCCTTCATATCTTCTCTAAGTTGTATTCCTAGGTATTTTATTCTCTTTGTAGCAATTGTAAATGGGAGTTCACGCATGACTTGGCTCTCTGTTTATTATTGGTGTACAGGAATGCCTGTGATTTCTGCACATTGATTTTGTATCCTGAGACTTTGCTGAAGTTGCTTATCAGCTTAAGGAGATTTTGTGCTCAGACGATGGGGTTTTCTAAATATATAATCATGTCATCTGTAAACAGAGACAATTTCACTTTCTCTCTTCCTATTTGAATGCCCTTTCTTTCTTTCTCTTGTCTGACTGCCCTAGCCAGAACTTCCAATATTATGTTGAATAGGAGTGGTGAGAGAGGGCATCCTTGTCTTGTGCCAGTTTTCAAAGGGAATGTTTCCAGCTTTTACCCATTCAGGATGATACTGTCTGTGGGTTTGTCATAAATAGCTCTTATTACTTTGAGATACATTCCATCAATACCTAGTTTATTGGGAGTTTTAGCATGAAGGGATGTTGAATTTATCGAAGACCTTTTCTGCATCTATTGAGATAAGTAGTTTTGTCATTGTTTCTGTTTATGTGATGGATTACATTTATTTATTTGTGTATGTTGGACCAGCCGTGGATACGCTTTTGATGTGCTGCTGGATTCGGTTTGCCAGTATTTTATTGAGGATTTTCACAAATGGATGTTCATCAGAGATAGTAGCCTGAAATTTTCCTTTTGCTGTGTCTCTGCCAGGTTTTGGTATCAGGATGATGCTGGCTTCAAAATGAGTTTGGGAGGAGTCCCTCTTTTCTATTGTTTGGAATAGTTTCAGAAGGAATGGTACCAGCTCCTCTTTGTACCTCTGGTAGAATTTGGCTGTGAATCCGTCTGGTCCCGGGAATTTTTTAGTTGGTACACTGTTAATTACTACCACAATTTCAGACCTTGTTATTGGTCTATTCAGGGGTTCAACTTCTTCCTGGTTTAGTCTTGGGACACTATGTGTCCAGGAATTTATCCATTTCTTCTAGAGTTTCTAGTTTATTTGCACAGAGGTGTTTATAGTATTCTCTGATGGTAGTTTCTATTTCTGTGGGATCAGTGGTGATCACCCCTTTATCACATTTGTTGTTGTGTCTATTTGATTCTTCTCTCTTTTCTTCTTTATTAGTCTGGCTAGTAGTCTATTTTGTTGATCTTTTCAAAAAACCAGCTCCTGGATTCATTAATTTTTTGAAGGAGTTTTCATGTCTCTGTTCTGACCTAAGTTATTTCTCTCTTTTTTTTTTGAGATGGAGTCTTTCTCTGTCGCCCAGGCTGGAGTGCAGTGGTGCAATTATCGGCTCACTGCAAGCTCTGCCTCCCAGGTTCACACCATTCTCCTGCCTCAGTCTCCCAAGTAGCTGGGACTACACACACCTCCACCATGCCCGGCTAATTTTTTGTAATTTTAGTAGAAATGAGGTTTCACCCTGTTGGCCAGAATTGTCTCAATCTCCTGACCTCATGATCCGCCCACCTCGGCCTCCCAAAGTGCTGGGATTACAGGTGTGAGCCACTGTGCACAGCCAGTTACTTCTTGTCTTCTGTTAGCTTTTGAATTTGCTCTTGCTTCTCTAGTTCTTTTAACTGTGGTGCTAGGGTGTTGATTTTAGGTATTTCCTGCTTTCTCCTATGGGCATTTAGTGCTATACATTTCCCTCTAAACACTGCTTTAGCTGTGTCCCAGAGATTCTGGCACGTTGTATTTATGCTTTCATTGGTTTCAAAGAACTTATTTATTTCTGCCTTAATTTCGTTATTTACCCAGTAGTCATTCAGGAGCAGGTTGTTCAGTTTCCATGTAGTTGTGCAGTTTTGAGTGAGTTTCTTAATCCTGAGTTCTAATTTGATTGTATTGTGGTCTGAGAGACTGTTATGATTTCTGTTCTTCTGCATTTGCTGAGGAGTGTTTTACTTACAATTTTGTGGTCATTTTAGAATATGTGCAATGTGGTGCTGAGAAGAATGTATGTTCTATTGATTCGGGGTGGAGAGCTCTAGTAGATGTCTATTAGGTCTGCTTGGTCCAGAGCTGAGTTCAAGTCCTGAATATCCTTGTTAATTTTATGTCTCATTGATCTAATACTGACAGTGGAATATTAAAGTCTCCCATTATTATTGTGTGGGAGTCTAAGTCTCTTTGTTGGTCTCTAAGAACTTGCTCTATTGGAACCTGGGTGCGCCTGTATTGGGTGCATATATGTTTTGGAGAGTCAGCGCTTCTCGTTGCATTGATCCCTTTACCATTATGTAATGTCCTTCTTTGTCTTTTTTGATCTTTGTTTAAAGTCTGTTTTATAAGAGACTAGGACTGCAACCCATGCTGTGTTTGCTTTCCATTTGCTTGGTAAATAGTCCTCCATCCCTTTATTTAGAGCCTATGTATGTCTTTTCATGTGAGATGGGTCTCCTGAATACAACACAACGATGGGTCTTGACTCTTTATCCAATTTGTCAGTCTGTGTCTTTAATTGGGGGCNATGTCATCTGTAAACAGAGACAATTTCACTTTCTCTCTTCCTATTTGAATGCCCTTTCTTTCTTTCTCTTGTCTGACTGCCCTAGCCAGAACTTCCAATATTATGTTGAATAGGAGTGGTGAGAGAGGGCATCCTTGTCTTGTGCCAGTTTTCAAAGGGAATGTTTCCAGCTTTTACCCATTCAGGATGATACTGTCTGTGGGTTTGTCATAAATAGCTCTTATTACTTTGAGATACATTCCATCAATACCTAGTTTATTGGGAGTTTTTAGCATGAAGGGATGTTGAATTTATCGAAGACCTTTTCTGCATCTATTGAGATAAGTAGTTTTTGTCATTGTTTCTGTTTATGTGATGGATTACATTTATTTATTTGTGTATGTTGGACCAGCCGTGGATACGCTTTTTGATGTGCTGCTGGATTCGGTTTGCCAGTATTTTATTGAGGATTTTCACAAATGGATGTTCATCAGAGATAGTAGCCTGAAATTTTCCTTTTTGCTGTGTCTCTGCCAGGTTTTGGTATCAGGATGATGCTGGCTTCAAAAATGAGTTTGGGAGGAGTCCCTCTTTTTCTATTGTTTGGAATAGTTTCAGAAGGAATGGTACCAGCTCCTCTTTGTACCTCTGGTAGAATTTGGCTGTGAATCCGTCTGGTCCCGGGAATTTTTTAGTTGGTACACTGTTAATTACTACCACAATTTCAGACCTTGTTATTGGTCTATTCAGGGGTTCAACTTCTTCCTGGTTTAGTCTTGGGACACTATGTGTCCAGGAATTTATCCATTTCTTCTAGAGTTTCTAGTTTATTTGCACAGAGGTGTTTATAGTATTCTCTGATGGTAGTTTCTATTTCTGTGGGATCAGTGGTGATCACCCCTTTATCACATTTGTTGTTGTGTCTATTTGATTCTTCTCTCTTTTCTTCTTTATTAGTCTGGCTAGTAGTCTATTTTGTTGATCTTTTCAAAAAACCAGCTCCTGGATTCATTAATTTTTTGAAGGAGTTTTCATGTCTCTGTTCTGACCTAAGTTATTTCTCTCTTTTTTTTTTGAGATGGAGTCTTTCTCTGTCGCCCAGGCTGGAGTGCAGTGGTGCAATTATCGGCTCACTGCAAGCTCTGCCTCCCAGGTTCACACCATTCTCCTGCCTCAGTCTCCCAAGTAGCTGGGACTACACACACCTCCACCATGCCCGGCTAATTTTTTGTAATTTTAGTAGAAATGAGGTTTCACCCTGTTGGCCAGAATTGTCTCAATCTCCTGACCTCATGATCCGCCCACCTCGGCCTCCCAAAGTGCTGGGATTACAGGTGTGAGCCACTGTGCACAGCCAGTTACTTCTTGTCTTCTGTTAGCTTTTGAATTTGCTCTTGCTTCTCTAGTTCTTTTAACTGTGGTGCTAGGGTGTTGATTTTAGGTATTTCCTGCTTTCTCCTATGGGCATTTAGTGCTATACATTTCCCTCTAAACACTGCTTTAGCTGTGTCCCAGAGATTCTGGCACGTTGTATTTATGCTTTCATTGGTTTCAAAGAACTTATTTATTTCTGCCTTAATTTCGTTATTTACCCAGTAGTCATTCAGGAGCAGGTTGTTCAGTTTCCATGTAGTTGTGCAGTTTTGAGTGAGTTTCTTAATCCTGAGTTCTAATTTGATTGTATTGTGGTCTGAGAGACTGTTATGATTTCTGTTCTTCTGCATTTGCTGAGGAGTGTTTTACTTACAATTTTGTGGTCATTTTTAGAATATGTGCAATGTGGTGCTGAGAAGAATGTATGTTCTATTGATTCGGGGTGGAGAGCTCTAGTAGATGTCTATTAGGTCTGCTTGGTCCAGAGCTGAGTTCAAGTCCTGAATATCCTTGTTAATTTTATGTCTCATTGATCTAATACTGACAGTGGAATATTAAAGTCTCCCATTATTATTGTGTGGGAGTCTAAGTCTCTTTGTTGGTCTCTAAGAACTTGCTCTATTGGAACCTGGGTGCGCCTGTATTGGGTGCATATATGTTTTGGAGAGTCAGCGCTTCTCGTTGCATTGATCCCTTTACCATTATGTAATGTCCTTCTTTGTCTTTTTTGATCTTTGTTTAAAGTCTGTTTTATAAGAGACTAGGACTGCAACCCATGCTGTGTTTGCTTTCCATTTGCTTGGTAAATAGTCCTCCATCCCTTTATTTAGAGCCTATGTATGTCTTTTCATGTGAGATGGGTCTCCTGAATACAACACAACGATGGGTCTTGACTCTTTATCCAATTTGTCAGTCTGTGTCTTTTAATTGGGGGCACTTAGCCCATTTACATTTAAGGTTAATATAGTTATGTGTGAATTTGATCCTGTCATTATGATGCCAGCTGGTTATTTTGCCTGTTAGTTGATGCAGTTTCTTCATAGCGTCAATGGTCTTTACAATTTGGTATGTTTCTACAGTGGCTGGTACCAGTTTTTCCTTTCCATATTTAGTGCTTCCTTCAGGAGCTCTTGTAAGGCAGGCCTGGTAGTGACAAAATCCCTCAGCATTTGCTAGTCTGTAAAGGATTTTATTTGTCCTTCACTTATGAAGCTTACTTTGGCTGGATATGAAATTCTGGGTTGAAAATTCTTTTCTTTAAGAATGTTGAATATTGGCCCCCACTCTCTTCTGGCTTGTAGGGTTTCTGCGGACAGATCCACTGTTAGTCTGATGGGCTTCTCTTTGTGGGTAACCCGACCTTTCTCTCTGGCTGCCCTTAACATATCTTCCTTCATTTCAATCTTGGTGATTCTGACGATTATGCATCTTGGGGTTGCTCTTCTTGAGGAGTATCTTTGTGGTGCTCTTTGTATTTCCTGAATTTGAATGTTGGCCTATCTTGCTAGGTTGGGGAAGTTCTCCTGGATAATATCCTGAAGAGTGTTTTCCAACTTGGTTCCATTCTCTCTGTTACTTTCAGGTACACCAAACAAACATAGGTTTGGTCTTCTCACACAGTCCCACATTTCTTGGAGGCTTTGTTTGTTCCTTTTCATTCTTTTTTCTCTAATCTTGTCTTCATGCTGTATTTCATTAAGTTGATCTTCAATCTCTGATAACCTTTCTTCCATTTGATTGATTTGGCTATTGATACCTGTATATGCTTCACGAAGTTCTCGTGCTGGGTTTTTCTGCTCCATCAGGTCATTTATGTTCTTCTCTAACCTGGTTACTGTGGTTAGCAATACCTCAAACCTTTTTTCAAGATTCTTAGCTTCCTTGAATTGGGTTAGAACATGCTCCTTTAGCTTCAAGGAGTTTGTTATTACCCACTTTCTGAAGCCTACTTCTGTCAATTCATCAAACTCATTCTCCGTCCAGGTCTGTTCCCTTGCTGGCTAGGAGTTGCAATCCTCAGGAGGAGAAGAGATGTTCTGGTTTTTGGAATTTTCAGCCTTTTTGCACCGGTTTTCCTTGTCTTCCTGGATTTATCTACATTTGGTGTTTGATGCTGGTGACCTTCGGATAGGGTTTCTGTGTGGACGTCCTTTTTGTTGATGTTAATGCTATTCCTTTCTGTTTGTTGGGTTTTCTTCTAACAGTCAGGCCCCTCTGTTGGAGGTCTGCTGGAGTTTGCTGGATATGCATTCCAGCATATCCTGTTTGCCTGGGTATCACCAGCGGAGGCTGCAGAACAGCAAAGATTGCTGTCTATTTCTTCCTCTGGAAGCTTCTTCCCAGAGTGGCACCCACCAGATGCCAGCCACAGCTCTCCTGTATGAGGTGTCTCCCATTCAGGAAGCACGGGGGTCAGGGATCCACTTAAGGAGACAGTCTTTCCCTTAGCGGAGCTCGAGCACTGTGCTGGGAGATCTGCCAATCCCTTCAGAGTCAGCAGGCAAGAACATTTAAGTCTGCTGAAGCTGTGCCCATAGCCATCCCTTCCCCCAGGTGCTCTGTCCCAGGGAGATGGGAGTTGGATCTATAAGCCCCTGACTGGGCTTGATGCCTTTCTTTCACAGATGCCCTGCCCAGAGAGGAGGAATCTAGAGAGGCAGTCAGGCTACAGTGGCTTGGCAGCACTGTAGTGTGCTCTGCCCCCTCCAAAGTTCCTGTCAGCCTTTTTTACACTGTGAGGGGAAAACTGCCTTCTCAAGCCTCTGTAATGGTGGATGCCCCTTCCCTGACCAAGATTGAGTGTGCCAGGTCAACATCAAGACTGCTGTGCTGGCAGTGAAAATTTCAAGCCAGTGGATCTTAGCTTGCTGGGCTCCGTGGGGGTGGGATTCACTGAGCTAGACCACTTGGCTCCCTGGCTTCAGCCCCCTTTCCAGGGGAGTGAACGGTTCTGTCTCGCTGGTGTTCCAGGTTCCACTGGGGTATAGAAAAAACTCCTGCTGCTAGCTCAGTGTCTGCCCAATCAGCTGCCCAGTTTTGTGCTTGAAACCCAGGGCCCTGGTAGTGTAGGCACCCGAGGGAATCTCCTGATCTGTGGGTTGCAAAGACTGTGGGAAAAGCATAGCATCTGGGCCGGAATGCACCGTTCCTCAAGGCACAGTCTCTCCTGGCTTCCCTTGGTTAGGGGAGGGAGTTCCCTAACCCCTTGTGCTTCCCAGGTGAGGTGACACCCCACCCTGCTTCTGCTTGCCCTTCATGGGTGCATCCACTGTCTAGCCAGTCCCATTGAGATGAGCCGGGTACTTCAGTTGGAAATGCAGAAATCATCCGCCTTTTGTGTTGATCTCGCTGGGAGCTGTAGTCCAGAGCTGTTCCTATTTGGCCATCTTGCCAGCCCTCCGATCCTAATTTAATCTTAATTCTTAGCCAAAGCTTCCTAGTTAATCCCACTGTTTTACAAATTATTTCATTCAACTTCTGGAATGGACAAAAGCTAATCTAAATTTTCTTTTTTTCTTCTTCTTCTTGGAGACAGTCTCACTCTGTCGCCCAGGCTAGAGTGCAGTGGTGCAATCTTGGTTCACTGCAACCTCCACCTCCCGGGTTCAAGCAATTCTCCTGCCTCAGCCTCCTGAGTAGCCGGGACTAGAGATGCATGCTAATTTTTTGTATTTTTAGTAGAGATGGGGTTTCATCATGTTGCCCAGGGTGGTCTTGAACTCCTGAGCTCAAGCAATCCGCCCGCCTTGGCCTGCCAAAGTGCTAGGATTACAGGCATCAGCCACTGTGCCCAACTTTCATTAATACAATGATTAATCAGGACATAAAATTCCCCATACATTCTGATTATCTCCTATGAATAAGATGTTCATAAAAAACTAAGTAGTATGTAGCTAAATAAATTTGGTCTAAAGACTGTTCACAAGAACAAATTTGTGCTTCATCTCCAACATAAAGCCACTGAACTGTTTTACATCTGGCAGCTGAGGCACAGCCAGATTTGCAGTAAAAGCAGCGTTTTGTTGTATCAGGTATTTCCTTATAAATCACCCCTTACCCAACACACATGATCCTGGCAGGGCTTCTTCATCTCTGAAAACCAGAAGACAAAGAAACCACCCGCTGAGAAAGAGGAACCCAGCAGCAAAGCTTCCCTGCAGTGTGCGAACCTGAGTAAAAAGGAGTGTTTCTGAGTTTCTGCTGTCCAGACTGAGCACAAACCGGATGGACTGGAAAAGTTCTTGGATACTGGATCTGAATTGTTCCTCTTCCATTCCACAAGTGGCTCGTGAGTACAGGATCCGTGACTGTACAATGAACTTGAAAAGGTACTCCAAGGCCTGGAAAATGTGGGAGAAAAAGTGATGGAGAGGTGTTGAAGATGGTCAGGAACTCACATAGCAGAAAACAAAGGGCAAAGTAACAGCAGTTTCTATACCAAAATCAGGTGATGGACAGTTCTAACTATGGAGATAGATAGGTACTTTATTTTTTAAATTTTTTTCTCAAATATCCAAATCGTCACTAAGCAGCAGCTACCTTCTTACTGAAAGAATCATTAAATAATTTCACAACTGTTTTCTGAGATTCTGGAATTAAGGAGCCATAGACTTTTATAGAAATAGTTGAATTCAAGGACATTCAGAGTTTAAAAAATAAGTTTCTTTGTATTTTTTTTCAGGTCTGGAAATAAAAAAGTCACAAGGCAAGGATGTAAGAAACACTCAAGTTTACTGCAAGAAGGAAGCGTCCTAAAGGACTCAGGAGTCCTCAGACTTAGGAGTCTCCTACATCTTTAAGATACAGCTGGGGCCTGACACAGTTCCTCCTTTTTCACCAGGGGTCACAGAAATCTGAAGAAAACTTGCCCCAGGCTGCACAGCATCCGATAGGCCTGATACATCCAGTATCCACCCTCTTTCCACGAAGACATCTGCCATAAACAGTTCATAAATAGTATAAGATGAAGCTTCTGCAAAAAGTTTGGGAGCAGAATCTGATTCTGAGGAGTTCCTGACGCTTGGCCCATGCTTACAGAGTAATTTCCTTTTAAGAGAACACGCTCAAGACCCAATACTATGTTTTCTAATTAAAAAAACAAAAAAACCACAGATTTCCCAGACACTGAAAAGGCAGAGATAATGGAGAGAAACTTACGCAACACTGAAACAAACAGAAGTCAGGTACCTGAAACATAAACAGGAAACAATTCCTAAACTCCCTTTCATGATCTATCCAGCTGTTAGACGGTTTGGAAAAGCAGAACTTAATATTTTGTGGCCCATACAAAATTCAGTTGGCACTGGGGAATGCCAGTTTAGAAAATGTGTCATCCATGGCTTGTACCAGTTGATTCTGTAGAAGAAATGAGTGTGCGGCCTCGTCTCCATAAATGCTACACCCTCTGTTCTAGTAGCTTTTTAATGCCTAGTCTATAAAGAACTTGAAAAATCTGTCAGTTGCTAAACCCAGACACTTGCAGGCTGGACTCTGCCACTGCTCTAGTATGTCTATATTGTGGTGACTCTTCAGGCCCATGAAGTAGAAGTATACACTTCTGAGCCAGCTTCATTTATTAGGTTATGCCAGTTTGAAGTCACTGAAGTAGGACGTATTTTCTATTCGAATAAAGAAAATAAACGTGTGCATTTTCCAAACTAAATGCCTAGGTAGCAGGTCTGACCTTTCCCTTTAGGTACTTTGGTTTTGTATGATTAACATGGCTTGCTGGGCTCAGCAGAGGACAAAAGAGGGACAGGGTCAGGATTGACACCCTGGAATCCTTAGAGGTAGGGATTAGAATCCCTATAGGTAAAAGATAGAACAGATCTGGGAGCAGCCTAAAAAAGCCAGGATTGCTTCCTCAGTTAAGTCACACAGAAAATGTAAAGCATGCTAAGACCTGGAAAGATTCACCAAAAATGTATTATGCATAGAAGAAGAACATGAACTTATTGAGCATCCTACTATTATATGCCCAAGCCCCGGAAGATGCAGGAAGGACTGGCAATTACGTAGAGCATTGGAAATAAAGACAGGAAAATAAACTAAATTTTTTTTTGAAAAGTGTAATTTTAGGACACCTGAGAGGTAGGCAAATCTAATTATGTGCTCCATACTACTCCTCTAATTTTAAAAAGTTTTTTTGTTTGTTTGGTTTTTAAGTTTGAAACCACTACCACAAGAGATGTAATGACTGGCATGAAACATTTGCCAGTTTCAGGGAGGTAGAACTAGACAGCAAAGTGACTTGCACCTTTTGGGCATGAGAGCTTGCTTCCACTAGAGGAGCACAAGGCTGATGTCAGAGAAGTCTCTATGCAAACCCGGATGAGGACACGGAAAATAAAGCCACTTCCAGTCATTCGTCAGTACCTGACGTCCCTCTTCCCTACTCCTCTTAAATCTCTTGACTTTTGGATCAGTACCATCCTGATCAGGACCAGGTGATGCTGGCCACCTCTGACAGATTCAACTGGGGAAGGAGAGTGGGGCACAGGAGTGGAACAGAAGGTAAGAGGTGGAGCCTGTGGAATTTGTTCAAGCTTTAAAGGTGCTCCAATTACTCTCCAATTACTGTGTAGAGACAATGGAGCACTTAACTGTGGCTGAAGCAACGGCCCTGTCCATTTTTGCTTAAGTTAATAAACCTGTAAGAAAAGAGATCCTAAAAGTTATTACCATGTTTGTATCACCAAAAGATCCACTGTGCCCTCTCTTTCCTCCTTGTGGCTACCTGCTAAGGAACTGATACAGCTCAGCACGGAAAAGTGTGCTGTTGTTTTGGAATGCCTTGTGAAGAGCCACCCTAAAACCCACAATGACACCCTTACATGCCTCTCACATTGTGAACAAACAATAAAACCAAGTAAGAAATAATGAACTTTTCATTTTCACCTTCTTCAACAGAACTTTTTTTAAGGTCATGATTCTGAAGGTAAAAGGAAGAGATAAGGTTATGAGTGGAAAGATATATTGAATCAAAAGTATTAAGGAAGAAGTTTCCTAGTTCATGGCTTTTGATACTGGAATGAGAAGTATCAGGCCAGGAGCATGCATCCTATGAAGGAGGAAAACAGGATTAGATGGAAACCTACTAATTCGGTGAAGGAGACATGTAAACTGAAATCAGATGAAGAAGAGGAAACAAACTGATAAAACCTTAGTGTTGGATGTATTACAGAACAAGTGTGAAATTGTGAGAACAAATATGAAAACACCTCAGAAAAATGCTCCCCGAAAGAGAATTCTTCCTTCTCCCTACCCAAACCTTATCTTTCCCAGAATTCTGTACCTCCACAAATGGTCTTGCCATCAACTCAGCTGATTTAGCAAAGACCCCTTGGAAACAGTCCCAGTTCTCCCTTATTATCATCTTCTACATCCAATCTAGCATTTGAAAGCCCTTGCTTTAGTCACATCAATTGCCTTTTGGTTCCTTAAAAATCCAAGCACTTGGGGCCCGGTGCAGTGGCTCATCCCTAAAATTCCAGGACTTTGGAAGGTGGAGGTGGGTGGATCACCTGAGGTCAGGAGTGGCTAACTAGAATACACAGCATAGAGAAGACGGTAAATGACCTGATGGAGCTGAAAACCATAGCACAAGAACTACGTGACACATGCACAAGCTTCACTAGCCGATTCAATCAAGAGGAAGAAAGGGTATAAGTGATTGAAGATCAAATGAATGAAATGAAGTGAGACGTTTAAGAGAAAAAAGAGTAAAAAGAAATGAACAAAGCCTCCAAGAAATATGGGACTATGTGAAAAGACCAAATCTACGTCTGGTTGGTGTACCTGAAAGTGACAGGGAGAATGGAACCAAGCTGGAAAACACTCTTCAGGATATTATCCAGGAGAACTTCCCCAACCTAACAAGGCAGGCCAACATTCAAATTCAGGAAATACAAAGAACACCACAAAGATACTCCTCAAGAAGAGAAACTCCAAGACACATAATTGTCAGATTCACCAAAGTTGAAAT